>NW_020955455.1:258976-294487 GCF_003031625.1 Empidonax traillii | reverse complement strand
AAAAAAAAAAAAACAAAAAAAAACAAAAAAAAAAAAAAAAAAAAAAAAAAAAAAAAAAAAAAAAAAAAAAAAAAAAAAAAAAAACAAAAAAAAACACCGACTGGAAAAGAACAAGTGACACCAGAGTTATGCCAGTAATAGCTGTGACATTGAACCACTGATTAGAACCCTTGGTCTGTAAAAGCCGTGGATGTCAAGCCGTCCCAGCTTTTCCTGCTATTGTTCTTACATCCAGAGGCTCTGGAAGCTTAATAACATCACATTTGCCATGCTGGATCCCGTCCATGGCCTACGGAAGTGATTGTCTGATCTCCAGGACATTGGTGGCAACTTGCCTCACTGAAACAGGGCTTTCCTACTGTTATTTGTATTGTGCTGGGACATTTTTGTCAGAATATGTTAATTCTGCAGTATCTACCAGAACCAGTCAACATTTCAGTGTCTCCTTCAGGCAAAGTTTAGGCTCATCTTTTGTGTACAGCTGGGACAGCGTAGCTCCATGTGGAGAGGATCCATAAATCAGTTTATATATCCTGATAACCACAGCGTTTCAGTAGTGATGGCACCGCTTGTCTTGCACTTTCTCAGCCAGTTTCTCTATATGTTGGAGTTGACCATGGGAAGGAAGCACCATTCCCCTCCACCACAGAGCAGAGTCTCTGACAGTCTTCATTTCAGGTGGAAAACAGCTCTCCCTTAGAAAATAAACTGTTCCTCATGGTGAGGCTTCTGTTAAAGCCTTGAAGAAGTAAAGACGGGACACGCATATTAAATAAGCTCTCAACACTAACCAGTGTGCATGAATTCAGTCACTACAGGAACCTGCCATGGTCCCTGACGGACAGCACCAGGGCTCTACAGGGCACTTCAGTTTTCCATAAAGTTCAAAGGCAGCATGTAGCCAAGGGCTCCTCTCCCTGCCTCTGTCCTCCAAATATGCTGTGACCTTGTCTGACACATTTCTCAATTTTTTAATAATTTTGAGGGTACCCTACCTCAAGAGCTGAAGTTGAAAGAGCAATTGTAAAGTTGCACGGGGGTTTTTGTGATCCTGGTTTGGCTAGATGCCAGTTGCTAAACTGACTCTTACAGTAGCTACCAAGGAATTTGTGATGCTTTATTGCTTTAAATACTTGTAGGTCTCATGTTGCATCTCAGAGCTGTGGCTCTGTAATCAGAGGTAGAAAAGAAAAGGAGTAATGTCTTGACATACAGGGAAGGAAATATTATGGTATGGAAGCATCCTGAAAACATAACCTCAGTTAATATCTGGCTTTAAATAGCTGTTGCATGCCAGCCACTTGGCAAGTGCTGCAGGCAGTAGGGAGTGCAGTGTGACATTTCTCTAATTTGCAATGTTAATGATCCAATTTAAGTCATGTAAAGTTAGCACAAGATAACAGACTTATGAATGCATGTGATAATAGAGATGGCTTATGTGCGTGAGAAGAGCCTGGAGGGAAGTATGGTGTTAAATATACTCTATCATGGTTGAAAGGAAAGGAAGAGGGGCTGCTGGTTTCTTGGAGGGGAATCTAATAGAAATCATGTAATTACTCTTGGTTTTCTTCATTTTCCCTCAAATGCTTTCCCAAAGTATTTTGGCTAGTTACTGAGTTGGTGCTTCCTCTGTTACTGTAGACTCCCAGTTTTAGTCCTACATAATTGTCTTAGAAAAAGACAGTTTCTTCTTTGTGCTGCAAATGTCATTTTTGATTAGGAAAACAGGCCTCTGAAACTTCTCGTTCCCTTTCCACAGCTTGTGCCTTTCTGCTTGCTGCATTTTGTTCAGCTTGGATGTGGCAGTCGGGCAGGGTCTCCAAGGGAGCATTTCAGCACAGGCACTGCAGCACCCACAGGCAGACTGGAACTTCTCTTCTGTCCCCATTTCAAGCAAAGCAATGATCTGAACTCCTGGTTACCTCTCAGTGAGCTGAGCTACCCCAACTGCAGGTGTACACAGTAAAATGTCTTTTTAGTGACATACTGGTTCAATTTAAGTTAAATGACTTGAGATTTTGATAGTGCAGCAATATTAACACTGCTGGTTTCTCAATTGCTGAAATAAATTGGTTTCAAGCACTAGTTTGTCTTACAATTATAAATGAATCAGGCTCAAAATCTGGATCTTGTAGTGGATACTGCAGGCCTAATTTGTTATTGTTTAATAAGATCTGTTCAGCAGTTCCTCAGGAAGGAAAAACAACGATGTTGTAAGTGGTGCATTGGCAGAGCTAGTAGAAAGTCAATAAGCAGTTGTTGTTTATTGCTTTGTTGAAACTGAGTCAGTAGCTATCAGAATGTATTTCAGTGCATCAGTCCCTGTGTTGCCAAAATGCCATTTATTTTGACTTTGGTACAGGGTGGTAATGCTGAGATGAACAGTTAGTGCTCTGGATCTCGCAGCAGGCACACATTGATGAAGAGTGACAACTATGTCTTCCTAGGAGCCTTCTGCTCTGGTCGCCATGTGATACCGGAGTTCCTTCAACATTTGGAACTCGGTAAAATTGCTTTCTTCAGCTCGCCCAGAGTGAAGCTGTTTGAGATCCTCTCTTCCAGGATAGACCAGTGTTCTGCCTAAATGGGTCTGGCCTAGAAGCAAGCTCCTCTCCAGTTAAGACTCCTCTCCAGTTAAGAGGGGAAAAGGGCCTGAAAAGATCAGGGATCTTCACAGCTTGCACCAAATCTGGATCAGGCTGCCAGAAAACCAGATCTGTTCTGTTGACTTTCTGTGTGACAGATCATTTTCTAAACGGAGTCTGCAACAGTTCCACAAATTCATCAGGCAAATGTACAGCTCCTTAGCCTTGCTTCTACAGTTATTTCTACTGGTATTTCCTTGTAACCCTTCTGCAATTTAAGATAATTGTTTCTTATTCTGGTGATCAGAGACATGAAAAAAAATACTGCTTTTTTCTCTCTGGCAGCTCTTTCTGTATATCTTAAGACAGCTATTGTATCCCTCTTAAGTCCTACCCTTTTTTTCTCTGAACAACTACATTCTTCCAGTGTTCTGGGATGGTTGTAGCTTCTAGATTCTATCTCTAGGACTGATGAGGGGATTACATCTCCCTTGAAATAATGGGCTCCAAACTCCTGAAGCTGAAGGCTGAGGGGTGTGGAGAAAAGCATGAGAGGGTCTTTAGTGAGGGTTGCAGGTTCCATTCCTGTACATAGCCCTGTGATGCTTTCCTTTGTCTTGCCAAACATGCCATTACTGACATTGTTCATCTGTGTGGTGGGATCAGATTGATCCCCTATAAATGTTTGAGCCTCTCCTTTATGCTCTTTTCTTACACAGACAGATTATGCACACCTTGGCTCCCAGTGGTTTTATCCTTAGTGGGTTTTTTAGGCACTTGTGATGGTTCAGACTTGGCTCCCTGCCAAATGTCCAATTTCCCAGTAGCAGCCCTTTTCTTCTCTTTCTACTTCCCTCAGGGCAAAGGAAAAAAACTATGGAAATTGAACAACTCGAAAAAAATAAGTTAGTTATATAAAAAATATATTTTATGTATATTACAGTTAAGATGTTATGTACACAGCAAACGGGAATCCAAACACCCCACGAAGGGATAGGGAAAGGGGAAGAAGGGGCAAAAGGAAACAAAGAGGGACACTGAATAGATCTGCACAGTCAAACCCGAGAACTAGTAAAATAACTAGTAAAACAAATCTCACCACATCCCTTAGAAAGCAGGCTTGGCAGAGACGGCCAGCACTCTCCAAGCTTCCACGTGGCAGGTCAGTGGATGCTGCAGGCCTCAGCCTTAGATAAGTGAGACCAACGCAGGGACCCGCTGTTCCCAAACTTCGCCGGAAGAGAAGAGAACGAAGGCCACTCCTCCCTTCTTATCTATACCACGATTTACCTAAAAATCGTATGGAATACTGGGAACACTGTCCCTTCCTTGGTTACAAACTGGTAACCAGGGAAGGCCTAGATTAAAACTACCACAGCACTTTATGTTCATATGTATTTCATGTCTTTATTGTAGTGATATGTAGAGGCTGCAGAGGTCTCTTGTCCAAAACACTGGGATTTTACAATCCTTTTACATACCCACCTGTGCACGTCAGAGTCCCCTCCCCAGGAGCCTGCTGCCTGCATGTCTCAGGAATACCTGGCATGGTACAGCTTGAGGCAGAGCGAATCTGCCAACAGCGTAAGATTTTCTGTTCCCAGAGCAGCGAGTCTGAAGGCATAAATATTTATTAGCAGCACAGTGTTCTAGCCCGACAGTCTGGAATGACAACATGGCAGTGCTGGAAACTTCTCGGTGACCCAAATGTACCCCCTGTATTCAGGGTATGTGAGGTTTCTCACTTGTTTTTCTGCTCACTAAGTCGGTCTCTCATGCGCATCTATCTGTCTTTCCAAACCCAGTGTTTGATGTGGAAAAGAAACAAAACACTTGGACTTGTCCTTTCTTGTTAGCGCTTGTGTGCAGCATGTGATCCCCATGGGCAGCTCCAGAAAGTGGAAGTCTCCTGAGCTACAAGTGCTTGCTGTAAGCTGTGTGCACACACGTGTGAGACTTCTAGCATCTTTTAAGTTTGGCAGAAGACAACAAGCACGTCATTGGTGGGTACTGCAGAGAGACAAGGTAGCTGGATGATATTCCTGAGCAGTCAGCACATACTGATTCAACCAAAAACACCTGAACTATGGAGAAAAGTGATGGGTCAGGCCTTGTATAGTGGTAGAGATTATTCAGTGTAGAGGTTAGAGAGTAAGGGCAATCATGCCCCTCTGCTTTTATCCAAAAAAGGCAGCAGAGTTGCTTTGATGATCACAGAATTTCCCACAGACAGCAGAGTGGAGTACATTTTCTTAGAGCTGTTAAAAATTACTGACTTTTAGAATGGGAAGGATGGGCAGATAGAGATTTCTCAGTTTCCAGCTATGTTTTTAAGGGGAAACTGTAGCCCACAGAGATTGTGTGTGCCCACCAACAAGTGTTGACCGTGCAGGAAGGCAAAGGAAGCTGCATTTTCCAAGCTACCAGAAGGATGGAAGTTTGCACCAAGCAAGTGTCCAGCTCCATCATGGTGTAACTGCACACTTTGCCATTTCCCCTCTGTAGTCAGTGTGGGTTACTGGGAGAGGTAGGTGATAAGAGTAAAAGGCTACTGAGCTGGTGCACTGAGGCAGATATTATATCTCTAAAGTACTGCAAAAAAGGAAACCAGTGATTTGAAAGAGAAAAAAATAAAAAGCCTGCCGAGCATGCCATCTTCCTTAAACCACCAGATTTCTGTTTAAAGTATTTTCAGCTTCTCTCTGTGCCCCTGCAATACCAGTGATTCACAGCACTCCTGCCCCACAGAGGTTCCCTGGAACTAATTTCTAATTCAGAAAGGGCTCATGGTATACACCCTGTAGGACATAGCTGCTCCCAGCAGGAGGGCAGTTTTCAAGGTCCATTGTGTCAAGCCTATAGAAACAAACAAACTAATAAGAAAACTCCCCACCGCTCAAATGCTGTGATTGTGCTTGCCCAATTAAGCTGTGAGCATGTGAGGAAAAAAACTTTGATTAAACTCTGGCCCCAGCCAAATGTTCATGCAGTGCCCTGATTGAATGTATTTTTTTCCTCAGGAATGAAGACATAAGGAGGCCTCAGGAACAAAAAAAAAATCCCTTAAATGTATTAAATACCCATAGCCATCTAGAGCCCCTGCAGTCACTTGCCTTTTGATTGGGAGTGTTGTGTTCTCCCCAGCGAGCAAAAAGAAATCACATCATCTGTCCTGGGACCAGTCATGCTGTGTAGCTGAGTTTTGGCATCGGGGTCAGAGCTGAGTGCATTGGTCTAGGGAGGCTTGTGAAAAAGAACAAAACTGCCAAGTGAATTCCAATAGCAAAAGCCTGCGGTGAGTCTCAGTGTGCTCACAGGGATTCACAAGCAAAAGGCTAATCAGTCAAGTAAACGTTTCTCTGGGTGGATAAGCTACAGCAAGGGAACTGCACCCATTCCATATGCACAGAAGCAGAGCATGTTCGTGCAAAGAGACAGCTCCAGCCGAGCTGCCGTGGGAATGCTGCTGTTTTCACAGTGGGCATTGTTACTATGGAGTCCTGTGTGTTGCTGCAGAACGTGTATGGAGTGATGGATGGGAAATACAGCAGTGCCTTGCCGCTCCTAGGCCGGGAATAGATGCCTGCTGGCACCGGGGATGGTATGCCTCGTCCAGCTTGGTTTCCTCTCTAATCCATTTTACTTTGTGGAGGAAATGGGCCTGGCCTGTGCTTTGTGATCTCTATGTGCAAGTCCTGGGTCTGTTGTGCAGCTGTAACATGTTCCCCTGCAGGTTGGCTGTCAAGGTGCTATGCTGCTAGGGCTGAAAAGCATCATTCCAGACCTTGGGGAAGAATTCCTAGTGTTGAATCTCATTATTATGGAGTCCGCTGCTATGTCCTTCATCATTCCCATCTCCAGTGTCAGGGACAGGGGTGCAAGCTCCACCAGCTGCCAGGACTCCTCTGTAATCAGTGGGGAGAGGGAAACACATCTGCAAGGATGGATTTGTCTTCTTTTAGGATAAGTATTAACCACTCTTTGAAAATCATCTTAGTTTTCTCTGGAGACCTAGGAAGTCTTTTCTGGTTTTCGGTCTAGAGCCCATTTGAGATTGTTCCAACTGAGTCCTCTGGTCCGACTCTTCAAGGGCATCTTAGAACATTTCTCTATTCCCTCTCTTCATGCAAATGGATGTCTAGTGTCATGGTCAGGTTACCTACAAAGGAAAAGCTGCTGTCAGCACATCAGCTTGCCACAGGAGAAAAAAAAAAAAAAAAAAAAAAAAAAGGCTGGTTTTGATTTAGGGTTTTAAGCATAATTTTAGCAATGTGAACCTGAGCTACTCCAGGTGGCCAGGATGCCTTCTCTGCTCTGTGGACTTCTGGCTGTGAGCTCAGCTGACTCTGCTGAACTGCACCAGCACAGGAGACAGTAAGAGGCCATTGCACTGTGTCCTTTATCATTATATGTCTACTCTCATGCCTTCCTGCAGCCAGCAGACTGGGGCTCCAATGACTTGTTTGTTGTTTTCAGTAGCAATACAAAGCATCCAGTTCTTGGAGTCATGCTCCTTAGAAACAGCTGTATCCTGCCTTTTCCTGTGCTGTCAGAGGAAAGATTCTCCTCCAAGAAGCCTGGACTTAAGTGGTGCCACTTAGCATGTTACACATCCTTCTTGGAGAGTTTCTAGTATGTCTGACATGTCCCTTTTGTATTACTTGGCCATTCCCATGTGTAGAAGCCCAGAAGGTAAGGAGACTAATATGTTATGTCTCAAACACCGATAGCTGGATGGCCGTGGAGCCAAGCAAGGATTGTTGGTAGTAACAGCCAGGGATTGTTAGTAATAACACACTGTAAGAATGAACAGGATGTGGCTGGAAAGGGGCCTTGTGGAGGCAGGGCAGCACTTTTCCAGGACAAACATCCTTGTTCTGGCTCCTGGAGATAAGCACAGCACAAGCACAGGCAAAGGCTGCAATGGGATATCGAGACCACCAAAGACCCCTGAAGCCTCCAACCCATTTCCTGAAACGTCTGGAAGAACAGACTGTGCATGAGAACTAATTTTGAGAGAAAGTCAGAAACTTACCTCCAGGGCAGGGTAAATTTATCCAGAAGCAGATCCCCCCACAAAGCCCATGTGCGAGTGCGTCCCAGGACCCTGGACACCCCATCAGCTGGATCAGCACTGGAGCCAGGACTGGTGATCTCTCTTTCTCTCTTTCTTCCTTTCTTTCTCTCTCCCCCTCTTTAATTCATCTCTGTCTTTCTCTCTCATCCCTTCCACCCTACCCTTTATCCAAAACCCACTGCCAAGTGCTTGTTGGAGGTCAGGGATTCACATACCCATTTCCATGCTGCATGTTTAATTTACTAATAGAACTTTCTAAGGTTTTGTGGGCCCCTTTGACTTTTGTCATTCCTGTCAATCACAGGTGTCTATGGATCTTGGGTGCTGTCAGGCTTGGTGCTGTGACCACTTCCCTGGGGAGCCTATTCCAGTGCCTATTCCCCCTCTGAGTGAAAAACTTTTTCCTAATATCCAATCTAAACATCCCCTGACACAGCTCCCTGACATTCCCTCGGGTCCTGTTCCTGGTCATGAGAGTGACTTACCCCTCTGTTTCCCCTTTCTTGCAGCTGCTGCTTGTTAACTGCCACTTGATATCTCATACTTGTAGAATATAAGGACTAGCTGATCCCAATTCACCTTCTCACCCCACTCAGGATTATTTTGATTATTTTGACATCTCTCAGAGCCCTTGTCTGTCATCTCTCCCTGGCTGAAAAATCCTGGTCTGTCTAACTGGTCATCTGATGCACCCTGTCATCCCAGATCTCTTCCTTGAGTGTCCATAGATAGCTACAGCTCATCATTTTCATTTGTAAAGTTGGGATTGTTTCTAAGCACCACTTTTAGCTTCATTTAATTTCAGCTGCTGTATTTTTTGCCATTTTGTCATAAAATGTGGTTATTAAAGTAGGGTTTTTAAACTGAAATGCATGTGATTTATGTCTAATTCCGGTTCTCATGGAATCAGTGACTGCATTAGAGGAAAGCAGGAGAAGCTGTATATGGTTGAACCTTTTCACTGAATGCAAGGTCTTGTAAGCCCCCTCCATTTTAAGCTCTGTCAAAGTCTACTGGGTAGTGCAAGGGAAACTGAGTTCACCAGTTTGGAATCGTATTTTCTAGTATTTGATTTTTGATGCCTTGTTTCAATTCTTACAAGGTGGTGGTTTATTCAGATTGGGCCTAATGTTGAATATTTGTTTTGCATGTGCAGTTCTACCTATTATAAACCCAAATTTACATACACATATATGTGCATGTTCAATTTAATTTCTACCTTGGGAATTAGATGGGAATAAGGGAATATGTTTGAAAACCAATTTTAATTTTCACTATAGTGCTACGTAGAGATAGTTCCAGCAGTTTCACAGTTTGCTATGAAAGGACTTCAAATGTTTTTAGCAGTGGTAGAACTGCCTGAATTGGTCGTTTGTTTCTCTCTGAGTTCTTTGATGTGCTCTACCACAGAGTTCAACACATGTTGTCTGGCATTAGGCATTGTGGAACAGACTCCGTGTTTGGGCAGATCTGGTTTTTTGGGGGGATTTCAGTTACAGTGAAAGATGCTGTGCTGACAGATACTGAAATCTTTCCAGTCAACCACAAAATAGGTCCCAAGAGGGACTGGAAATTGAATTCTCCTACTTATACAGCCTTCATTACTTGTAAGCTGGACTTTCACACAGACCTGATCTCAAACTTTTTAGTTTTAAGCTTGAGGTTGACTGGTCCACTTGGAATTCAGCTGAAACTGTAAATGTGTTTCCTACAACACCCCAGGGAGTCATCACATGAAAATTATTTGGGAGTACTGCCAACCAGGTTGGATTTGAACTGGTGACCCACCATCCACATTATGTTCCCAGTATCATCCATCATGTAAGTCTGATGTTGAAACCTGACATTTCCAGAGGTACTTTTAGCATACTAAATGTGCTTCCAGAGTTCTGTGTTTTGCCCCTGGGTTTCACCCATTCAAAACAATGGCATTCTCTCAGCTCCCTTTGAATGCAAATGGGGTGGACTCGCCTAACAACCAGTTAGAGGAGAGGCTGCAGAACTTTCAGCTGAGCCATTCTGTTTGTTTCCTTTTCTTTCTTAACAGGATCCAACAGCTGCAGCAATTTCGGACAGAGATTGTGACACGAGAGAGGGAGAGACTGTAGCCATGAACTATAAGCCATCCCCACTTCAAGTGAAATTAGGTAAGTCTTTGCTGATGGAGAGTGAAAAGGCTGAATCCAAGGTCTGAAATACAGTGAGATGCCTGTGTGATCATATGCAGATCTCCATGCGTGTGGCTGAGCATGCCAGCTCAGCTCAAACAGCTCACAGAGCAGCTTTATCATTGTGATTCTGCTGCTGAGGGAACTGACCTACAAATATGTAAAGACCCAGTATCTGGGGATGTGGTAGAGGAAGGAAGCTGTGCCTTGAGAGAAAGGCACAGCTTTTTTAAACCTACAGTTTTTTTATCAAGCTAAGATCAAGGCTTGGCCAAATAAAGAATGAAGGTAATATAGAGGGACTGTAAAAAAAAGAGAAGGCAGAATAGTTGCAAACAAAAGGGAAAGGATCAGAGAGTCCACACACTACCTGGAAAAGACAGAGCTGTGTTACTGTGAGATGGAGAGCTTTTAGGTCTGTAAAGGTTCTCATACAAATACTCATGCTATTTCTGAGCAATATTTTTGAAGTTCTGGAAGCAGAGTTATCCAGTTAGCACAATAGCCTTGCTTCCTTACAAGAGGACAACAATCTACACATGGTTGTTCCACCTCTAAAACCTGAGCCCCTGTTTTGCTACACAGCCTCAGGAACTAGTGTGCTAAAACATGGGAATCTAAGTGTGGAAAATTTCCCAGTAGGAACAGGAAGCAGTCCCCTGGTTGTCCTTTGCAGCAGTGCAAATGACGTTGAGAGAATGCTGCTGTAGCTGATTGAAGGTGCCTATGCCCTGTTGGGAAGGCTTTGAAAGAAGTGTGAGCCTCCATGGAAGTGGAATAGCTCTGGCCCCTGCCAAATGAGTGATAGAGAAGGTCAGCAGACAACTAAAGTTTGAAGAAGGTTTGGGAAAGTTTAGGCATTGGTGTAAGACCATGAAGGTATGTTCTTGATAGATAGAGTTACCCGAGGATCTGAAGTACTTCTGCAAAACCAGTGTTAGTCTCATTTATAAGCGGAGCCTTAAGGAAACACCAGAAAAAGGCTGGAGAGCCTTGTGAAGTCTCAGGGCTCCACCTGAGCATGTGGTAAATTGTTCATAGCAATGAAGAAAAGAATGTAACTACCCAGAGACAGTAAAGGAAATAAATAATAATGGCCAGTCTCTTCGCGAACGAAGAACCGGGGAAGGTCTTTCCACCTTCCAGCCTGCGCATTGGATTTTTTAGGTGAGACACAGTGTGCGCGGAACTGAGCCGTGGGAAATTAGGACTCCAAGTAGATGGCCCCGGTTCGTGCGAACCTGCCACCGTCGCTCCAGGAGTCCTGCATCTACCTAACGGAATGCCCGAAACGAGCTCCATCTGCCCGGGGAGGGGCCCCGACCGGGAATCGAACCCGGATCTCTGCAGTGACAGTGCAGTGAATTTTCCCCTGGACCACCGGGGGCTCCCACAGTAAAGGAAAATAAAGTAGTTGAACAGGCAAGATTTCCCTGAAAGAGTGACTAGGAAGGGGATGACAGCAAGCTGGGTATATAAATACAGCAAGATTATGCAGCAAAGTGGAGGACCTAGACCTACAGATACAAGATATGAGCAAGTGGATTGGGGCAGTAGATCAGTCCTGCAGTCACAGTCATAAATATTCTGAAAACAGTGACTGCTTTTCAGGGAAAGGCAGGGAGCAGCAGGGTGTGTTAATGATGGCACAACGCATAGTTTGGTAAAAGATTATCACTTCTTAAGAGTGCCATATGCCACCAGGATCCTTTTTCACTGCCAGGAGTGTTGTAGAGAGATAATTGCTACTGCAGTGGTTGTTTTGGAGAATTTAACATCAGGAAACAGGTTAGAGAGCAGTTAATGCTTTTATTGGTAAGTCTGAGATATCCTTGCTTTTCTAGGCAATAAAAATATCCTCTGGAGATTCATTAACCTGATAGGAAATGGTGCTTTTTTAGACTTGGCTTTGGTAAGTCCTGAGAACATCATAGGAGATCTGATCATGGAAAAGAGATTTGGATTCAGGATAAACAAGTTCAATTCACACAAATTAAATTAAATAGAAAATTCAGTATTCTAAACAAAGCCAGTGGAATGAGAAACTCTGGAAGTCAAAACACATCAAATAGTGTTGAAGGAGAAAGTATCAGAAGAAAGAACATTACTAATGGAGTTCTATAACAGTCATTATTTATATGGTTATTGATGACTTTTATGTAAAAGCAGGCAAAGAAAATGTAGGCAGAGTGTATTTGGAAGACATAAGTACAATAAAGACTGAGAAATAGGACAGAGAAAAAACATGAAAACTGGAATAATAGAAATGAGAAAAATAGGAGAGACTCAATCTTCTGTAAACTGGAATTTAATAACTGGTGGTGATTACTTTAGTTGACTGGAAGGTAAGTAATTATTGAAATGGACTGATACATGAAAATAGGCCATAGTCACATTTCTGCAGAACTTGAAGAGCTTTTTTCAATGGGTCAGATACAAGTCAATGACTAGCCTTTCTACCAGAGCTTCTGCTTTTTCATATAGGGAAAATTCTACTTTATTTAGCCAGTGCTGAACAGCCTGAAGTAGAGAGGCAAAGGGATGTATAGGAAGAGTTGCAGTAGACAGAGGCATACCATTGCCAGGACCTCCTTTCCAACTGGTTCTTCTGCCCAGTGAACTCAGTGCTGACCACAGTGTGGTTATAAAGGTAATAGTGGTTGAAACCTACCTGCCTAAGAGGAATTGTCTTGAAAGGCTGACAGGCATCTTTCTGCCGTGCCTTCAGAATGAGGTCTGCTCCAACACCTCTGCCTGTGGAACCGGCGTGCCTCTTTAATTAGGTGAACACATGTCTACTGGCATTTGGACCAGCTCTCTGCTCTCAGCCATCCCCAAATGAGCTCTGGGTTATCTGAGCCAAAATGAGACTGACAATACTGTATGTAGGCAGTGTAACATGCCTTTAATCCACACCAGCTCCTGCTGCTTTTATTCTTAATATTGTCCCAGCCTTTACAATTTTCAAGCAGCTTAATCACTGTATCTCCCAGCTCTGGCCCCATTCCTCCAACTAGATTTTTTTGCCTCTTCTGCTTTAAACTTGTCAGGATTTGGATTGGTTTTAATCTCTTTAAGGCTAGAAAAAGTTAAGGTAGTGCATAAATGTTTAAGAAAGAGTTTAACTGGCAGAGCCGTTGTTGGGGATGATAGCAACTAGGCTTTTAATCCTGTTGCAGGCTTTCTATATGAATAGTGGCATTTTTCACTGTAAAATCAGAATCAATTGTTCAAATGTCAAATGTTTCAGTGGATGGTTGATAAATGTCATTTTTCAGTTTGTGAAGGTTCATGTATAAATCTGCATCGCATGTGCTTGCTGTAAGATTGGGTCAAGTGAGCTCAGTTAAATACCAACCCAGCATGAACACAACTTTTGCTTCCAGACACTGCAGTGATTGAAGCATGACAGAAAGAGTGTGATGTACTGCACACACTGAAGGCAGATTTACCCTGCTGCTTGGTTGTTTCTCCCCCTCTAAGTAAACGCACTTGGCCACATGTTTGCTTGGAGGGTCAGTTAGATAAAGGCAAAACTTAACGGTTGTCTTATATTTCTAGTGAGTTACACCTGGTTTCTAAGTGGAACAGTGAAACACAGCTTGCTGCTTAGGGCCACATCAAAAAAGAGAGCATTACACCAAGGGGAAATCATCTCCCAGTTCATGTGGCTCAAAATTTTAAACCCTTACTGATACTGTATCTGTATTAATTATGTATTTCTTACTTTTCTAACACCCCCACTTTGTCCTTCTGTCAGGAGCTGCCAGATTCAGCCATGCTTCTTTCTTTCTTTCAAATCATTGATAAGGAGACTCCTGACAGCATGGGTTGGGGGTTGGGTGTACGTTAGTGCTTAGGAGATGTCTCCAGCACATCCTTATTAGGAGTCATATCCAGATGGAGCACATACCACAAGCCTTTGAAAACAGAAGAGAGTTATGATAAGGAGAGAGGGAGGAACAGAATAATCTCCAAGTGTAACTCTCAGGGGCACTGTGTCTACCGGAAGGCAACAGATCCTGCTGGGATTCCCAGGAGACAAGATATTATTTTAATGAAGCTTATGCCATCTGCTTTTCTATTTTGCATTTTTAATTTACCTTCTCTGCTCTGAAATCCCCACCCAGACAGTCTGTGTCTGTCTTACCTGTTAGTCAATGACATTACAGTTTGTGTTAAAACAGAACAGGCAATGTGGAAAATGCTGCAATATAAGCAACAGCTGTGATGAGGGAAAGTGGCAGTGGCACGTACAGCAGCCCTCAGCCCTCTGAGGTGCCTTTTGCCTTAGATGTAAGCACCTTTTCTCCTTGGACTAGAGAATAAGGCACTGGTTTGGGAAGTTTCGTCAGCAGAGTGCCTAAAAGTAAGACTGAGTGAGCTACATGCAGTTGAGGTCTCCTGCCACATGACCAAGAGGAAGCTTAGTTCATATTGACAGAGGGTTCAAGGTGTTTATGATTTGTGGTTTAGATTTCCTTTGAAAAGGTTTTTGTAAAAAAAAAAAAAAAGAAATTACTTGAATTGCAAATGTAACAGATAGTTTTCCTGTTCTCCTAGCTGCTGTTTTGTTCCCCTCCCAGCTTAGATCTCATGATGGTATTTATCTTAACACCAAAAAAAAATGGTGGCTGATTCTGGTCAACCCTGAAAGGAGAAGCAAGAGTCAGAAAGTTGCCTTTGGTATATGCTGGTGTAATCAAGTATATATCCACCATCCTAACCAGAAACTTTCCTTGCTTCAGGAGGCAGGAGGCTATCGTAAAGCTAACAGTACAGAGTTATTTCATTAATTAGAAGGAAACTAACACTTTCCTCCTGCCAGCTGCACTGTAGAATGTTGTTTTTTTCCTCTAGGAGACAGTAGAAAAAGTCATTCTCTGACAAATAACCATAGTACTCAGCACCCAAGAAGACACATCAAATAAGACCACCTTGTGTGCATCTGCTTCTTCCTGTATCGACACTTCCTCCTCATCTTATAAACTTCCTAATATTTTACTTGGTGACAGCAGAGAAGTTCATGTCTCTGTCTTCCACAGGCTCTAGCTAGGGATGGTTATTCTGCATGGAGAAACCAATTAGTGTGTCCACTACCAAGCACTGAATTATTTTAGTTCTATTGGATTAGTTCTTACTTGTTAACAAGATTCTCAAAAACCTCAAGCAAGTCACTGGAATGCTGTTTGCTGGGACCAAGCAAAACTGGTAGGAGCTAAACAGCAACAAAAATGCTGTTATAAAAACATAGAGGATGTTGTTCCCTGATATGCTTGACTTGGACGAAACTGAGGATCTAATTTATGACTAAGTCCTATCTTGGAGATTGAAGTGGACAGAGGAGATAATCTCTTTGGGGACAGAGGCTGATGACGTGTCTGTGGTGTTAGCTCCTGCCTTCCAGCCTGCTGCTGTGCATTCGTGGCAGATACTGAATTGTCGTGAGATCAGGAAGGAATATTACTGGGAATATCAGTCGGAACTACAAAGCCCTCAGGGTTCAGCATAACAAAATTGGTGCATTTCTGCTGAAACTTTACGGATGTTCTCTGATTCCAGGAAAGGACAGACTGCCTTTATCTCCCCATGTGGCTCCCGAGAGTGATCTTTCAATTGGCATAGTTGTTTAACCCCCTCTCCTGGGGGAAGGTTTTGGGTTCAGAGTTTGTTTTAAATCTCTGCATCAGAGAGCCACAAAGCCCACAGCAGAGCAACCTTATCCTGTTGCTATTCAAAAGGATGCTGTGCTCAGAGATCCCCTTCCAGAGCTGCTCTTGCCTCAGGTCAAGATGGAAAACTGGTACTGGGAGATGCAATCCCAAACAGAGCAGGGAGCAAGCATCTTGTGTAGGCTGGAAGGCTCCATACCTGCCCACATCTGTGGCTCCTTTCCTGCACCATCACTTCCCAGTCTGCTTCACAACTTGTGACTTCTTCAGCTTTTCATATAGGAAGCAAAATAATAAAGGGAAGTTGAAGTACACCGGACAAATCAATGCCATTAGTGTATCATTTTGTCAGTACTTCAAGTACTGTGCTATTCCCAGTTGCTCTTCTGTAACAAGGTGATTAATGCTAATTAGGTACAGCAGCTGTTGTTTCTGGGAAGACGCTCTGTAGGTAAATTAGGGAAACATTTTATAAAAAAAAAAGATGTAACTCTTAAGCTGGGTCCCCAGGTTCCAGCTCTATTGACAAAACTGCAGTTTTCCATATCCATAACTGTTTGCATGGTGACCTCAAGTGACATCATTACCTTAAGTGCACAAAGCCGTTCTGCTCCCCTGGGAGCACCCATTTCCTTGAACACAGTCTGTACTCTGTGCAGGGGGGGAGGGCACAGTGGAAGCCAGAAAGCGGGAGTGATACAGCACTGCTATTGATTTTCTCCATGAAGATAGAAGTGCAGCCTCCCACTCGGAAGTCTCACTGAGCTTGGGAGGCATTCATTTAATCATTGTTTCGTCTATTATCACTCCTTCCATTTATAAAGAGGAATGGCTTACACAGGGTTATGGTAGCATCCTTCCTGTAGGATATCTCTCCAGGCCTTTTTTGGAGGGGATGAAAGAGTGAACAGCTGCATCGCATTAAGGGCAGAAGGGCTGTCTGCAGACGGAGCAGCAAAGATGAGGGCAGAAAAATAGTTCTGACAGGCATATTATTGCAAATTAGTTAGAGGAGAAGTAGAGGGGCAGAAAGGAAGAGATGCGTGAGACAGGCTTGGGTAAAGAGTAAAGCCACTTAAAGAAACTGGAACAAAGCAATCGTTGGAGTTCAGCAGAGAGCTCTAGACAGGAGGGAGTGTGTCGGGGAGTGAGACAAAGAGATGGGAAATCAGCAAATCCCAGGAGCAAAGCACAAGACATGAATATGGGAATGATGTGTCATGAGGTTCACCAAATGACCTCGATTTTTGTGTCACTGCAATTTGCTTGATTTGTTGTGGCACTGTATCAGGGCTTCACTGGCCTTTCACAGCCCTCCACTGGGATAAATGCACCTCCCTGTGACACATTCTCAGGTACCCACACACCTCACAGGCCAACAGACTCACATCTATTCACATCTTGTGCTGTTCACACCACTCTTGGCTAATATACCTTCAGATAAAAAGTCATGAAGGCAAAGCTGTAAGGTAACTGAATGATTTTTGGTTATTACCTGGCCATCCTTTAGCCACTCCATATTTTTACAGTATCTACAGGTCTGACAGTCTAGGAAAAAGAACTAATCCAGAAGATGTTCTACACAAATTGTTTTATTTTGTACTGAAAAGGGGCCAAAGCATCTGGAGTTGGGGGTTTCATGCCTGAAGCAAAAGACCAGAGCTGCAAATTAAAAGTCTCTTTGACCCACCATAGTCAGTCGCCTCAAATATGAGAAGCAGCTTAGAAGGTTGTGAGGCAAAACAAATTGAGAAAACTGTTGAGATTCTCTGATAGAAGGGAGAAGACAGTCAGTAATTGAAGTACAGATGATAATAAAAACTACCTGGTCTAGCAAAGCCTAACCCCAGCAGGCAGCACCACACAGTGGTCTGCGCAGAGGTCTCATTACACAAGTACTTATTAATATCACTGTTTTCTGTGAAGTATGTAGAATGCTGGTTTAAAAGAAATCACCCCAAAGGTGATTTACAGCTTCTTCCTGACATTAAAAGGAGTAACACCAGCTAAGATGATAAGGCTGCCTGCTCAGGTGTTGGTATCTTTAACAAAATCAACACAGAAAAGGGCAATAGTACCGTTCTCTGGCTTCTCAGAGCCCTGTCCTTAAATGTAGGTTGCGTGTGTGTTCCTCTGGCCCACCACAGTGTAACATTTCCCCGGTTCTGAATTACCCAGGTGTTACTATTTCTGTAATTCCTTCTGATGTCTCCATAGGTAGATGAGCTTCTGCACAGCGCTCAAGGGAAGCAAGTATAACCCAGTGTAATTAATGTAAATTGGCTCCAGAACAGACCACAGCATCTAAGGACAGTATTGGATGATTCATTTTTTAATGTGTTTGATTTATTAATGATGAGCCTTTAACTGTTCCTGATAGTTAATTGAATTTGTTCTGATTTTTCAGTGATGTGGGCTCCCACTTTGTCTTCTCTGTGCTGCACACTCAGCTCTTAACAGGGAAAAGTTACTATCTGGTTATTGAATGTGGGGACTAAAATGCTCCATCAGCAGATCAAGCTCTATTAAATAAAAATAATGCACACTTTTCAAAAGGAAGGAGCATGTGCTGGTGTAGTAAGTTCACTGCAATTCTTGGTTTTTAACTGCTGTCCTTATGCACAGAGAATGTTCACAGCACCCTGAAAACTTCATGTTGCTTCTCTGAGATCTTAAAAGATCCTTTGGAGACTCAGAATAGCACAGAAGATTTGGTGTGCCACAGCAGGAGAGCAGAGTACATGAGGAGGTCATCCATGTCATGTGTCCTGTCAGTGGCAGAGTCCTTGTTAGGTGAGGCTGCTGTGGTGGTCTCGGATGCAGACCTCGTCTGAGCATGGGCAGAGATACAGCCAAGGAACTCTACTCCCGTGAGCCCAGGAACAGGTTTTGTTCCAGGCAGCCTTACATCCAGCTGTGCACAGCAGAGCCCCATTTGCCAGACCCAGCCAGGGACATGGCAGGCAGGGAGGTGTGCCACATGGAACGGTGCAGAACAGCTGAGGTAGAAGCAGCGACCACAAATGAAGTACAGGTTTTTTGCCCAGTTAGCAATAAGCAAATTTCACCTACGTCCATCAGTTTTGGTTCAGAGGTCTGGGGGGGAGGAATTCCCAAAAGCAGGGGGCAGCACAGAAGAAACCACGGAGGTTTCCTCTGTACTTCTTCATGGAGGGAGCCTTGGTTGAAGCAGATCATAGAGCAATATGAGCCTATGCTGGGCACAAGCAGAAGAGGCTGTTTTCCAGATTAGCAGACTGGTGGAAGCAACTCTACTGCAGCTTCAGCTGAACTCAGCATCTCAGCCTCTTACACCAACCAACACCATTCTTTATGAAGCTTTAGGACTGGGAATTAAGCTGCAGTGGAGAGGGTAGGACTGGTTGTGCAAAGAGGACGCTGGATCTTCTGAGTCCTGATTGGGACTCCCTGACAGTCACTTCACCCCTGGCAGTAACAAGACAGTGACCTCTCCAGGCAAGACCACAGTCTTCCTGCTCTGCTGCATATAGAAGGTCTTCTGGCACCTCTCCTTTTCTTTCGAACATCAAACTTTTGGCACAGCTCTTTTCTTATTCCACTTGGTAGGCATTCTATATAAAGCAGGTCATAGTAAAGAAAAATAAAACTGTTTTTATGGATGCCATATATTTACCAAGATAAGATTTTATTTAAGAAGTTTTAAAGTCACAGGAGTAATTGGGCAGCCTGATCCCATTTCTCCAGTTGTTAAACACAACTATCATCAAAAAGCTTTAATTGCTGCCTGAATCATGGCTGAATAGCTTGTGCTGAGGGTATGCTTTTATTGCATCACTCATGGAAATGAGATTACGAAGCCTGGTGCTGTGCAAAATAGCTGTAGTCTCCTTTTTGAAACATCTTCCAGAAGGAAAACCAGGAACTGTTCATCAAATTTTAAAACATTTGAGCATTTAACCTATAGAAAACCATGTCCTGTAGGTGATATTTGTATCCTTTCTCCAGGTCCAGTTACAAGGGGAAAGGAAAGGTAACATGTACATTCATGGTAGATAGATCCAAGTCTTTCCCAAAGAGTCATCTCCAGCTTCACCTGTATAACCATTGTGGTCTGTTTGTGTCTGCCTTCTGCAAGTAGTAGACTCCTGTTCTGTCCACAATACTCCTCTCCCAGGCTTCATCCCACTTTCCATATTAGTGAAATCATCCATCCTCACTTTTAGAGACTGCACAGTGGAGCCATTGCTCTTAAGGACTCCTGCCTTCCTTCATCTCCATTGTCCCTTTCATCTGTGAACTCTGCCCAAATCTTTTTATTTTCTTAACTCTCTGCCTTTTTTATCCCACTCACTGCTTACCTCGAGAAGAGCTTGAATTGATTCAGACTAAGCCTTTGTGAATGGGGAATTTTTCCAACTCTTTGTCTTGTAAAGTAAGACTGTTTATAGCACAATAAAATAAATCCTCTACAGGGTTTTAAGGTAATTCTACTGTAAACCCAAAATTGTGACTTTTTGTTTGCTATAACTTTGATTTTTTTTCTACCTTCTGCTCTTAAATGGAAGACAATCCCCACTTTTTTCAAACAACCCACACACTTTCTTTTTTCATCCCTGCTGTGAAACTGGTACAATTAAGTCAGCAGATATTACTGTCTTCTGGAGGAATGATGCAGTTCTTCTGTCTAGCTCACCAGTCTGAAGCTCATGAGTTAAAAAGTGCTTTCTGCCATGAGTAAACAGTGAGCTGGCTATGAGAAGGAGGTTTAATCACACTGGGTGTTTCAGAGCTGAGGGCTTCTGGCAGCTCCTCTCCTACAGCACAGCTCCCAAGTCACACTAGCCACTCTGTGCCAGAAAACAGCCCCTCTCTGGCCCCTATCACTGCCCAGCCTGAAAGTAAGGGCTGATTTTCAAAAAGAGAAAGATTTCCTGTGATTTATTTTAAATACTGGTTGTAGGACTAGAAAATTGAGAGAAGTGTACAAGGGAGACAATTAAATAAGTTCATCTGAAAAACCATGTTTGGCATATTTAATGACACTGCTAAAAATACATCTTGAACAAGGCTAGCATATTTAATATTTAAAGTGATGCTGTCAAGCATGGTTAGTTTGAGTCCATAATGGAGGCTGCTTTTAAAATTCTGATTTTCAGGTTTTGCTTACATTTTTTTTAAGAAAAACACGTATCCTGGCCTTAAACTTCCTAGTAAATCCTAGCACTACTCTTTTTGTATAAGGTCACTAAAAGAACATATAACTGGTTGTTCCAAAACTCTTCACAAATTCATGTCTAATTCATAAAACGGTTTTAACTATAAAAAGTTTGGGAGACTCAGGTTCACAAACAGCAATGTCTTTTTTAGCTACAGACTTTCAGCCATAACATAAAAGATTCAAGTTCAGTTTCTTTTTCTGCCTGAATGCTTCAACTGTTGGGTTGAAATGTGGCTTTATGCAGCCTCTGATCTGTTGGGCAGGGGGTGAAGCAAAATGTGAAAGCAAAACTTTGACATGTTTTTTTCTGTGCAGGCAGATATCATGTTTTTAGTTCGTCCCAGCTCACACAGTCGACTAACTCCTGCCTGTGTGCAGAAGAGCCACAATGTACAACAGTCCTTGAATTTGACTCTGAGTCCTTTGGGTTTTCTATCTTTCATTGAAAGGGGATGACCAGCAACACAAGGAGGTGATCTTAGCTCCTTGGTTGGCAGTGTTTTTCTTTCTGTCTGCAATTAAACATTCATGGGTACCCAGGAGTTTCCATCTCCCTAGGAAGCAGAGCCATGACTGCATTGAAAAGGCTGTGGCTGCTTTGGGTCTTTTTGACTAAATAAATTGAACCATCTACAGGACATTCACCTGACCTAGAACCAGGCTGTAATCTCCTCTGCTTCAAGGCAGGGCAGATAGAGGAAGGGAAAAGGTCAGGTATAAAGAGAGCAAAAGACAGTGCCAGTTGTTTGCACTGACCTGGTCATGACCATCGGATGGGAGATGACCAGGATAATGTGGAGAGTTCTAAGGAGAGTGGAAAAGCTTCATGTGAAACCTCCTCTGTGCTATTGAGGAATGATAGCAATATGCCTGAGTTGGAAATAAATTGTCTGGAGCATCAAGTGGGTACTTCATTCCCAACCTGTTTCTTTTCTCACCTTACAGAAATCCTTTTCCACCATGAGGGTTGATCAAGCATGGGAAAACTCTTCCCAGGAAGGTAGTATCATCTCCAGCCTTGAGGGTTTTGAAAATCTGACTAAATATAAAGCTCTGAGCAGCCCAGTCTGATGCCATAGCTAATGCTGCTTGGAGCAGGACATTGGACTAGAGATCTCTGGAGGTCCCTTCCAACTGGCAGTAATCCTGTGATCCTGTTTCTGCTTAGGACTCCAGTTATTTTTTCAGATGTTGTATAGTTTCTACTCCCTACTGAAAAAAACTAAGTCCTCTCTAATTATTCTGTTGGGTTCCCAGCACAAACACAATTGGATTTGCAGAGGTAGATTTAGGTGACTTGTGTCCTCTGGCACACAAAGCAGTCCTCTGGTATGTCCACTGGTAAACAAGAAAAACCCAATCACTACTTGATTTTTACTCCATTATAAATATTCCTCTTTTAAAATTTTAATTATTGCTTTCTGTTTTTTCTCTTTAATTCCTCAAATCTTCTTGATTTTACAGTGATTGAATTTAAAAATGTATTAAAATTCATTTTCTTCTTTGCTTGTATTGCTCACTGACTCCAGTGCGCAGGCAGGGAGATTTGTTCTCTTACAGATGTGTTTCCTAACTTGCATTTTGTTGATGGTTCTCAGTGCTGAGTGATTTTTTATTACCAGCAAGCAGCTGATTTCTTGTACCATGTCCTAGGGCACTCACAGAGGGTAGTGATGGAATATTAGAAAGAAGAACCAAAATCAGGGTGTTTGTGCCTGTGTTCATCTGAGGTGACAAGCTGCTACTAAGGTGGCTGTACAACACCTCCATTTCTTAGGCCAGTTTGAGTTCTTCTTGGTGTTGGGGATGTCTCAACTAGACATTGGAAAAGGCACTTAGACTGGTTAAGGGATTTTTTTTTTTTTTGCTGTGATTTGGATTTTTGAGGGAACTTCACAGAAAAAAATCAGCACCCAGAAGCTGGCTGTTCCTACAGATCCCTACCTGCTGCATGCCACCAATAATGTAAGAAAAGACAGGATAAAAAGAAAAGGAAGTGAATCCTCCCGTTCCATGTTTTTCCCTCTTGCATTCCCTGGTTTTTTCCCCTGTAGAACAGGGGAATGGATTTAAATCAGGGAAGATTAAAATCCACCCTGAAAGGTTAGGTTGCTCACCAACTTCTGATAACTTGAAAAACACTATTTTGATCTTCTTGTGAAGATTTTAGGGCAGGAGTGGAGGTAGTGGGCTGGTGTTCAAGACTGTTAAAGATGTCACGGTTGCCTTGAGAAAAAGGGAATGTTCATCTGTAGCAAACTGATGTGTTGTCTGTAGCCCAGAAAAAATAAGTTCTCTTTCATGGTCTTGAAGTTTGGAAACAGCTGATCGATCCTAACAAAACATCTAACAAGGTTACAGAACAATGCCAAAACTTTTCAACGGCAGGATACAACAACAACAAAAAAAAAAACAACTCGTCAGACCTTACAGACCAGCTGTGTAATCCAGGGGCAGAATCACACAATTGTGAAAAATTAACCAGAGAATATTTGAGGCCCTAAAACTGAAGACTCATGAGCACATTTATTCCAGTCCTTCACTTCAACAAATTATTTACTCTGGCTCCTGAGTACTCATCATGTAGTTAGAGCTCAAGAGGGCCCTTAGCAGTGTTTAATAAACAGGGCTGTGGAAAGGCTGAGTACTCTGAGCTGTGCTTGGTGGAGGAAATGAAGTTGTTAGAAGGAAGGAAAGTGTAAGCAGGGACATGTCATGATGAGTAAATGGACATCACTGAAAAACTTATTAGTCAGGGCAATTCTTCAAAGCCTCTGAGGTCTGCTACACACAGATCCCTCTGCCAGTCCAGCAGTGCTGACATCACCCAGTTGACTTCAAGTGAAGACCATGGTCCTCGGAGATTTCCAGAGGGAAAGTGCCCGATGAGCACTATCTGTCCAGGCACTGACTTTTGCTCTCTTCCTTCACTTGGAGACTTTTAGCTGCACTTGGATACTGCCTGATGTACCTGGTAAACGCAAACACTCCCAGGGTGATGCCTTGCCACGTCCCCAGCACCTTGCACTGTTGTTGTTAGATGTGGGTTGACCTTCATGTGGTCTGTACCACATGATCGGGTTGTGGAGCCAGTGATGAATCCTAAGTATGATTTTTCACAAGGTCAGCCAAAGTAAGCAGAGCACATTTAACACTGCAAGTAAAGAAAACCATATGTTCACTGTTCCAGCCACTGAGGCCTGTCCAGTGAGCAAAACATGGTATGTGTAGCCCCAAATTCATCTCTCTGTGTTATTGGAATTGGCTGTTGCAAAGCAGCCTCTCCAGAACAGACAGCAGGGACAGGTTGTTGGAAGCCTTGTTAATTCCAATTCACTGCTTTTAAGCATGAAATCAATGCAATTTGCAGAAGAAAATACTTTCTGCCTCTGGTTTCCAATATAGTTCTCTCCGGAGGAATGTGGAAGAGCGATGGCTCTCTGTGCCTTTCCCACCAGACATTGCTGCAGAGATGACACTGTCAGAGCTGTTCTGACAGCTTTGTCACAGTGTGGTCAGGAGAGGAGATGCAGCTTGCTTTCCTTTATATTTTACTGGGCCCTGGAGACCTGATAGGAAGAAACCTTGTTTCTGTCATCAGGCTGAGTCAATATGATTTAAAGTACCCAGGGAACAGATGCAGGGGATAGAAAATTGCTAGTTTGAGTTGTTGTTCTTTTTGTCCTCATTTTTATCCCTGTGAGCTCCAAGTCAGGACATGTCTCCTCAATCAAATGGCTTTGCTGGATTGTCTGTTGGGTGATCAGGGAATGATGATTCTTATTCTCATTCTCCCAGTACACACACTGCCCAAGGAGAAACTCTTGTTAAAGACAGCTCTGCAAATTCCAGTGCTCCCAAATTTTTACCTAAGTGCCATCCCTGGAAAGGACAAGGCTGTCAGTCCCTGGGCTTCCTCCACATCTCTGCTGAAGAGAAGCTAAAGGTTTTTTATTCCCCGAAGCTTGGCATTGCCCTTCCATTCACCCCGTAAGTGCAGCTGTTACAAACCACAAAGACCTGTTGAAAGCAGTGAGTATTTTCTGCCACCCTTTCCCTCTGCTCACAGCTTTTCCTGGTCCTTTTTCAGTACAAGTGTGCCAGCATCAGTGGGGTGGAGAGACCATCCAGAAATCTGAGTGTTAAAGCTATTTCTGTTTGGGTCTTGGCAAAAGCCAGGCTGCTTCCAGCATACTCTGTGTGAGAAAGAGATTCCAGACTTGAGAGAGTCCTCCCTGCACTTGCTTGAACTTCTTGCCTCAGGGGAACTTGTGCCTCATTCCCACTCCTTGTCTCTTGCAGACATCCCAGTTCAGAGAACAGTTTCTGATGTTGCTTCGCAATGAAGTTGTCTTAAGGACAGATAAACCTGTCACCCTTATTTTCTGTCCCCAGGGTAATTTGAGATACAGTATGACCTAGAAGTTGCTGGTGCCTGTGTGGAGAAAAATAACAAGGAAAAAAAAGACGACAGTTGATACTACGAGCCCTGCATGCAGTTGGTTGGCAAAGGAAACCTGTGTTCTTGATTCAAATCAGATTATGAACAGGAAAATTAGTTTATTTACAAGAATACATAGCAAAAACAAAGCAAGCTAGTATCTCTGCAAAGGCTCTCTGAAATCCCACCGCACCTTAAGATTACAACCCCCTGCTCTTCATGTCTTTTGCTTTCAATTGCAGTCTGTAGGATTTAGTTCATTGCACATCCTGCCTGCTCCATCAGCAGCCAGCCAGCATCTTTCCATTGTCATCTCCTCTTCCCTTCACCTCTGCATGCCCACCTGGCAGCACAAGCTGACTGAAGGACAGGCGGAGCATTCCTTATAAAGTCCATGATATATCCTTACCCTTATAAAGTCCTTTATATAACCTGACCCTCCTCATTACCCTTTTTCATGATTAAAGTCAACCTATTTCTGCTACGTTTAAGTGTCTGTGTGTACAAAAGTTAAAGCCTGATCTATGTCCTAATTATTGAAAGATAATTCAAACCGAGGTTGAAACCAAGAGGAACAGTACATCATTGAAACACCTCCCGCTCTAGCTGCTTGTAGTCCTTACATACAGTCTCTTCTTTGTCTTAATTTCCTCAGGCAAGCAACTTCATCTTCTATACACATTCATTAGTCCCTTAGCTCTACTGCAATAAAGCCTTGCTTGCTGAGACCCTTAGGCTATTTCTTTCCTCTTTTCTTCTACAACTCTTTTGTTCCTTTCATCTCACCGCAGCTCAGTCAGGCAAACAAACAGGTAGCTGTACAAAATAAACCTTACGTTTGTATGCAGGTGGCAATTTTAGCTCTCAAATGTGCCAAGTGAAGCTGAACGTGTGCGTGCTGTGGCCCAGCACACACCTCACATAGGCATGCAGAGGGCATAAAAATTATGATGTCTTGTATTGCTTTTGCACTTCTTCTTCCTTGTCTCTTAGAAATGCTGTAGGAAATCCTTAACTTACGGTCTTTTGACAGGCAAATCCAAGCTGGGATTTTTCCTCTCTTCAGTGCATAGAGCTGGTCATGCAGGAGGACAGTAAAACTGTTGGTCTGCCAGAAATTCTGCCTCACTGGTTCATTTAGGAGAGAGGGTCAGATAGCGAGGACTCAGCAGCTGCAGCATTGCCAGCAGTCTCAGTGCTGTGGTGTTGAGAGCAGGCAGCTGAGAGGCAGAATTGGGAACCTCCTCTGCCTGCTGTTTGGAGAAGGTGGGCCTGTTTGCCAATCCAAAGGCAAGATTAGTGGTGTGTGAAGTGAGGCACAGGGTCTGACATTGTCATGGTCACACCTACCTCCCCTTTGCCTAAACTCCCATTTACAGACCCCAGAAGCAGCTTCAAACCTTGCTCAGGCCAGCAGTGTTTTAGCACCCACCCTTTGTCCTTTGGGGCTGCCTGTGGCCCAGCAGGAGCAGCACTGGGATGGCAGTGCCATAGTCTTAGCCCTGAAAGAATGGGCCTGCACTTGGCAGTTTGGCAGCTGTGTTTCCAAACCTCTTCTGAGCATTGCTGCCCCTTGTGCTGCCCCAGTAAAGGGTAACAAAGGTGAAAGAACATCAGGATTAAAATACTAGACCATGACACAAACTCATTGACATTGGAGTTCCATATTAAGAACTGTCATCATCTTTCCCAGTATGGTCATGCTTTCTTCAGCATGAGGCAGGCTTTCCCTGAGCCCCTTTGAGCTCTCCTTTCCACCGGAACTGCTGCTCCTTTGAGGGCGGCTTCAGCTCAGCAGTGCATATGTCTGATTTACAGCTGCAGAGCTCTGCAGTTTGGGACAGCATCTGCATCCCCCAGCCCTGCTTCCCCTCCTGCAGCACGCAAAGCAGCTGCAGCCAGAACCTTATTTTTCATCTTGTCTTTCAAGCCCCTTTCTCAGGGGTTTCAGCAGGGACAGAAGTTTTCTCTGGCCAGTCCTTTTTCCCTCTGCCACTGGAAGCACGGCTGTGTTTTGTCACCATTCTCTTTGAGAGATGTGAGGAAAAGGCAGTTGCCAAACCCTCAGCCCTGCACCTGTAAGGAGAAGGATATTAAGGAACATAAAATAGCTGGCAGCAGCATCCTGCCATCCCCTCTGCCATCCTCCAGTGGCTAACATTGACAGATAGCAGCCCTCCCTGAGAAAGGAGACGGGATCCCATCCTCAAGGATGGGAAAAGGTTCGATCATTTAGGATAGTTTGGGACTAATCCCTGAGCCCAGTCCTGATTTCTCTACCAAAGCAGGGTCTGAGCTGGAGAAGAAAGGTGGCAGCACACTGCCCTCTCTACCAAGGCACCCCACAGTGAGCCCAGCCCTTCAGAGCAGGAGCCAAAACACAAAGCCAGAGGTGAAGCTTTCTCTAAAGTCTTTGCGAAGAGAAAGAGGAAAGGAGTTCCCACTCCTCCCTGAGGTGAGCAACCCACCTCAATCCAGATATCAAAATGACAGGCTAAGCCCTTTGAAACTGTACTTGTAAGGTCTCCAGCTGCCCTAGATAAACCCCGCCTGCCTCCCTCTACACCATCTGGCGAGACTTCAGAGGAGAGGAGCGGGACCCTTTGAGCTGCTGCCAGGTGTAACAACCAGGCTGCAACACTGAGCTGTCACTGAAGGCCACCATGCCCTAGTGATCTGGCAGCAGCCTCAGGTGCCTCCCAAGCAACTCTTGCAGATACTTCTGGAGCAGGAGGAAGAAGTGTCGGGGCATGCCACACACAAGGGCTCACACAGAGTTCTCCAAGACAATAGGTGCCACTATCCCTCTGAAATAGAATTCCTGCCAGCTTAATTAATGAAACCTTAATCAGCAGATTGGTTAATCATAAACTTATTAAATAACTAATTGAGCTCCAAGGCTGTGTGTCAAATTTCCAGACCGTGGCAGCTTCTCTAAGGGAGGGATCAGGTCGGTAATCCTGTTAGGGGGAGCGGGTTTGCTCTGTGGGACATCTCTGGCTGAGCTGCTGGTGATCCAAGTACCTGGGACTGGGGGTCATTAATTGAATAGCAGGAAGATGCACCCTGACCTGTACATACCCTGTTCTCCTGTAGAAATTCGTAGCAAACAGGCCATTCATCTAGTGAAATGCTGCCTGAAAGCCCTCTTCTGGGGAGCAGAGTATTTGGAGGGTGACATGCCCTCCAGATACTCTGCTCACTAGTAATGCATTTTCTTTCCTTTTCCAGGGAAGAAAACAGTAGGTATTGCACTACAGAGCAGGGATTTGTTGAAGCATGGTGGGATGAGGAGTATCCATCCATTCAGCCTGTTAAGCAGCCTGGTTGCCTTTCTCTGTCTGCGTTCATCTTATTAGATAGAAAATATGGAATTTTGTTTGAAGTGTATAGGTTTGTAGAAACCCAATGCAGCAGATGTTAAAGCAGAATGGATCAAATATATGACATTTTGCTGCTAAGTAAAGCCAGAAACATGGCTTGGTCTGTCAGCTGCAGTCCAGTCTTGGGAAAAGAAAAGTCCAAGGGTCCTTTCCAACCATGATGCTGGAGTCAGTGAGCTGCAAGTCTCTTCCAAGCTCATGTGCTGTCTGTGGCATTAGTGCTTATGACTTTGTTTTGCCTGCTAAATGGGAAATCAACAAATCATTCCAAACAGGGGTCTCTGCCCATCAGTGAAAGCTTTCCCAATTACAACATACTAAAAATAAATTAAATCTGTAGTTTATGTAGAGGATACAACACACGTTCTCTGCCATAGGCTGATCTTTAGCATGGACATTTGACTAAGTGCCTATGCAGCTGAAGCCTAATTATGCTAGACTCTATTTAAGTGGATTTTATACAAATACACACCATAGGATGACCTCCTGTGTAACCAAAGGCTGTGAGTATTCAGCTAAGTAAGTTTGTACTATCACTCTCCTAGATACACATCACATTTACTGTATGCATCAGTGACCTTAATGCTCTTTCACAGAACATGAGGACTCAGAATAAATGTGATGTAGGCACTAATATTAACTCTGCTTATCTGGTAGATGATGTCTTTAGCATAGCTGATGTTTTTAAATTGCACTTAGTAGACTTTTTTTTTTTTTTTTTTTTGTCTGTAACTTCATTTAGCAGGGTCAAGTGAATGGCTTTGGCTTAAACCTGTGGTCAGGTGACTAGAAATGATGAGGGAGCATTTGCAGATCTTTCCAGGTGAAATAACTTGATTCTCTTTGTCCCTTTAAAGTATGTTAAAGGAGAGAGTACCTCAGTTTTATGAATTATATTTTGTAGACATCTGTTTATAAAGTGAAACTTTTTATCTGGAGTTATCAGGATACAAATGCTTTCCCAGATATCTAGCTTTTTGCTTCTGTCTGGCAGGAAAAATATTCTTTGCAAAGAATGTGAAAATACCAAATAAGTCCCCTTCTGAAGGTAAATGTGGAAAATGGGGGGGGGAAAACAATTTAAATATAACCAATACTATTCATATATTCCAGTTTTGACAGTGATAAATCTTTATGTGCAGTATTTGCAGCCATTAGGAATAAAAGTCTCAATCCTTTAAAATTAAGTGGGAAAGCACATGCTGAATGAGAACAAAACAAATGCCCTTCTGAGGTGGGAGCTGTGATAATAGGTGCCTTTGAAATCAGTACAGAAAGGTGTTCAAAGATAAAGAGAGATGAATTGCTGCCTGCTGTTACACTCTAACAACCTGTCTGAATAAAATGGCTGCAGAGACAGCTCAGGCAGAGGACTGGGAGCAGTAATCCCAGTTCTCTCGTCCCCTGCTGCCACAGATGCCCTATATGGCTTTAAGGTAAACCAGTTAAATAGTTTCTACCAGCAGTAAAATACAACCTACTGTTTTACAAAAATGATTCACAATCGTGTGGTGCCATGAAGAGGGAAGATACTCTGTGTTCTGAATAGTGAGGGTTTTTTCCCTGAAGTATACATCCATAAGGTTTTTGCTGCTACATGTGTTACTGCAGTGAATCACCTGCTGTGCATACTGGCTGCTGCTTGTAGTAGCTCCTATACAAGAAGTGAAGAGAGACAAAAACATTAACTTTGTACTCTCTAGGTCATTCACCGGTTGTTTGATCAGGCCTTCTCGGGAGCCGAAGGGAGCCTAAAGCCTCTCCCAGCCCACTGGTGTTTTTGCCGTCTCTCAGCCAGACCAAAGGCACCGAGCAGCAGCCAAATCAACAAGACCTATGGAAATGCTGCTACTTGGATGTTTAAAACCTGGCCCAAGAGGGACCGTGGAAAGCAGATTCATACAAAATGTTATTGCTAGCCAGTTCTCACAATCAAGAGCTAGAGACTAGAAAATAGCTAACTATCCTCCCCAAGTCTAGCTGGGCCAGAAAAATAACATGCTTCAGCTAAAAATACTGTGTCTCGCCCAAGCTGGTAGTTGGATGACTTAGCTGTCTGACCCCTGCTATCTGAACAGTCTTTTCTGAAACCAAGTGAAACAATCCTGATTCAGATGGCCTGGCCTGAATAATCAGTGCTGATGCCCAGCCGGTATCAGCTTGAAACCTTATTCCCTGTATTCACAGCAGGGGGCTGACCACAGACAGATCCTTTTTGTTTCTGCTGCTCCTGTTTAGTAAAAATCATTTTTCTTTTGTCTTCCTTTTCAATGCAGGGAGGCACAGCCATCAGCCGCACTAATGCCACATTTACACTCTCCAAATCTCCCCAGGGAGCACAGCCCTCAGTGGGATCAGCATAGCCCTGTCAAACAGCTTTCTTACACCTTTCTCTCTTTACAGCCTGCAGGCAAAGCCCCTATTGATGTACGTACCCTGAAATCTCTCCAAGTAGTGACACAGTCCTGCTTGACAAATACTCTCTGTCAGAGGTGAAAGGTAGAGAAGGTTTCAGTGTCAGCTAGATGCATGCTAATGTCCCCGAGCTAAGTGATGCAAGTGAGCTGAAATCAGCACTTGGGCTCGAGGAAGTTGTAGACAGCACTTTGTTCTTTCTCCCTCCATTTGCTCACGACTGTTCATCATTCACTGGGATCTTAACAAAAGGATTAGTTTTATTTAATGTGTAATTTAAATTCTCATCTTGCTTGAGAAGTTAGAATTCATCAGGGAGTTACTGCAGTCCTCAGCCTCAGAAACAGTTTGGCTGACTGTGGGAGACAGAGAGGGAAATATAACCCAAAATCTCATCTCATAGACCTCGAAGATGAAAAAAATGCAACTCCGTCACACTGGATTAATTTCTCTTTGTCTTCCCACTGCAGCAAATCCCATGGGCCCATACTGCACTGTCCCCATAGCATGAAACTTTGTGTCCTGGTCAGGCAGGATCACAAGCAGTTGAGTTACTGAGGATCAGCCAGCAGCTCTCAGCAAAGAGACAGGAGCAGTCAGCGCCTGCCTGCTTCCACCCCACAGTGCCAAGGAAGCAAATCGGCCTCATCTGTCATAAAATAGCATTTGTGCCAATCAGGCTGCCCTGGCTGAGGGGGCTGCAGGTGATCAAGCACAGTGGCACTGAGGCCATGGAATCCTCTCCACCCACCACTGACTGATCATAGCCAGGCTCACTCATCATCTTGGGACAAATGTGAATTTGGGGTGTGTGATCCTCCAGATAGTTCTTCAGCATAGTACAGGGTGATGTTCAACAGATTCCTGGGTTGTCTGCTTCACCTCATGTCACAAAAGGGGCAATTCTGCAGGAGTCTCAAACATATGGCTACTTTTGCCATTTCTGAGGCAGAGTTTAGGCAAAACCAAGGCCTCCCACTACATAGCCACATGCACCAAAGAAACTGTTCAGCATTTCATTTAACAAAACAGGAAGATGTTGTTAAACTGGTTATGCGTTTGTTTCAATGCTGAAACCAGGGAAGTAATTTTAAGGATGCATTCAAGTCTAATTTTTAATTTAGAGACATTCATGTTAAGTCCATTCTGCTTCCCATGCTCCATTACTATCTTCCCTCATCATAAAGCAGCTAGACACATCCTGCCAGCTGAACAGGTAACCCTTTTAAATTGCACTAAGTCATTTCAAGCAGTGCTTGAAATCATTCATTAGGGCTGTAGCCGTTCCCATGATAAGGGGAGAATTCAGCCCCTCTCGATTTAGACATGACTTCCTCTCTAAAGGAGGCTCCCTGTGGGGGTGTGCATCATTTGTCAGTGTGCAGCTGTCTGCCCATCCATCCTCAGGCACATCCTGGATCAGGCAGGTGAAACTACACTGGAACAAGGATGGTTTGCTGAGTGCTGGTCATGCTGTGGCACCTTCTTATTGAAGACCTTTGCAGGCTCCTATAATAGGACACCGTTGCCAGACAGGGAAAAAGACTGAGTGTTGTTCTGGTTGTGCCTGCAGCCTGCATTTCCTTTGCTCCTTTATACTTAATGTGTTAGTCCTGCCTTACTGAAAGCTCCACGAGCTGCTTTGGCTGTTGTGACCATTGGAGCTTACCTTGAAACAGCACTTGGAGCAGATGCTGAGTGGCTCAGATGGAGTGAGCAAGTGGCACAGGCTGGTGTGAGTCTGGCACAAAGGCAGTGGTTTATTCACTGAGCGGGTTCATCTCTCTTTAAATGATTTTAATGTCATAAGGGGACAAAGTGTCTTAAAGATGAAGTGAGAAGGTGGACAAGAAAGGAAGGGCAAGTTGGAATGTGGTTGGCAGATCCAGACAAAAAGCTGCTCCCCATGCTGTTCAGAGCAGGACAGTGGTATTAACTGACAGCACAGCTGTCTGTGTTCTCCAAGCTCTTCACTTGAACAGAAGTCAAGGCTGCTTTGCTCCACTCAAGCATGGAGACAGGTAGATTACCTGTGGTGTGCTGACCTTGGCTGGACAGCAGGTGCCTGCCAAAACCACTCTGTCACTCAGCTGGACAGAGGAGTGAAAATACAGTGACAACATGGGCTTCTCACGGGGTCACAGGCTCCTTCAGGCATCCATCTGCTCTGGTGTGGGATCCTCCATAGGCTGTAGGTGGATCTCTGCTGCCCCATGGACCTCTACGAGCTGCAGGGGAACCTCACCATGGTCTTCACTGTGGGCTGCAGGGAAATCTCTTCTCCAGAGCTTGGAGCACCTCCTGCCCCTCCTTCTACACTGACCTAGGTGTCTGCAGTACTGTTTTTCTCACACATCTTCACTCCTCTGCAGTTTTTTTCCTCCCCTTCCTAACTGTGTTAGCAGAGGTTCTACCACCATTGCTGATGGGCCCCCATGGCAGATCTTGTAGCCAGATGGAATTGGTTCTGTCGGACATATGGAAGCTTCCAGCAGCTTCTCATAGACCCACCTCTGCCCCCTACCAAAAACTTGCACACAAACCCAGCACATCACCCAGCACAGTAACCTTGCTAATGATCAGACAGGATCTTCAGATCCCTAACTGAACCTATTTCTTAATGTTAAAGGCACGCGCAGGCTGCTTCATGTCCTCCTAACCTCCTCTGCTCTATCCTGCTTCTTCAGCAAAGTGTCTCTGGAAAATTAGTGAAAAGCCAGAAGGAAGCTGGATTTGGTTAAAGCTGCACTCCCCCAGCTCTTGCAACCCTGCTGGTATTGCTGATGGTTGCTGTTGGCTCTGCAAGCCATCACACCTGTACTCACAGTGTTCTTGGTCACCTGTAACTCTTTCATGGGAGGGGGAATGACAAACCATGTGTGGATTTGAGTATTTCACTAGGTACAATTTTAAAAAGTAGAACAGACAAATTAAATGAAAGCTAAACAATTTGTTTTAAATACTTGCAAATGCCATGTAAAGAGAATCACTGGGGCTCTGCTGTTACACTGCCAGTAACTAGTGATTTCTCTGAAGTAGCTGGAGAGCAGCTTTATTTCATTCTGACTCTCCATCTCTGAATCTCTGTCCTTCACCTTCTATCTCTGCTGTATTAGCTTTTCATCCAATAGCAAACTCACCGAACATTAAATAACCAGTGACTGGAAATCAGTCTTCTCCTTTTTTCATTTGTTCTTGTATGTCCCATTTTCTCTGTGTTTGGCAGGACTACCTGTCAGCAGAATCACAGAATCCCAGAGTCACAGAATGGGTAAGGCTATAAGGGACCAGGGGGTCATCTGGTCCAACCTCCCTGCACAGGCAGGGTCATCCCAGAGCACATGACACAGGATTGCATCCAGATGGTTCTGGATATCTCCAGTGAGAGAGATTCCACACCTTCTCTGAACAATCTGCTCCAGTGCTCAGTCACCCACACAGTAAAGAAGTTCTTCCTCGGGTTGAACTTCTGTGCAACAGTTTCTGCCCATTGCCTCTTGTCCTGTTGCTCAGCACCACCGAGCAGAGCCTGGCTCTGTCCTCTGACACCCTCCATTCAGATAATTACAGACATTGATGAGGTCCCCTCCCAGTCATCTCTGCTCCAGTATGAACAGGCCCAGCTCTCTCAGCCTTTCCTCCTCCTTCTTGTCTTTACTCTGCTGGTTACGTGTCTGATTGCAGATTCTGTGAGAACTACTTTAATTTGTGATATTAGAGGGGTTTGTTAAAATGTTGGACCCTGAAAATAACATCTTTAGAAGTGCCTAAATCAGACACATTTCTAAAAGGAACTCAGGTAGTCAGAGTTTGGGAACTTGGCCTTTGAACAAATGTCTGGGAAAACCGAATGAGCCAGGGAAAGAGCTCATTTGCCTAGAAGTGGAGTTCACAGACTCCACTGGCTACACCAGGAGGAAAGACCACACAGAAAATGGGCACTGAAAACCTCCATCCTCTGTTCTGACAGACCTGATGGTTGGTGTGCAAGGTTGGAATTTATAGCTCAGAATTACTGCAAGAGATTGGCGCCCAAAAGCTCCCTTGGACGATGATGAAAGCAGCAGTAGTTCATAACACTTGTAAGGCTCAAATACTAGGTTTCCATGCATTAAAACCTGATGTGACTCATGCACATCTTCACCACCTTCCAGAAGCTTGTTCTAACACACTGGGACTGAGTAGAACTCCCACTCCCCCTGGGAGCCAAAATTGCATTTTGACCACCAGGGACTCACACTTCATAGCATTCAACAGGGAGATGTACTGTTGATTCACATTTAAGAAATTTGGCTGTGGATATAAGTGTATTTCCTACCACACTCACATTGCATTGGGACTGTTCACTCCAAGCCACTAAATAAGTGAAAGGATTAAATAGAAAAGCTCATGTCATTCTGACCCACACGTTGTAATAGAATCATAGAATAGAATCATAGAATAGATTGGGTTGGAAAAGACCTCCAAGATCATCAAGTCCAACCCCTGATCCAACTCCAATTACTATATCATGGCACTAAGGGCCACATCCAATCTCTGCTTAAAAACCTCCAGGGATGGTGAATCCACC
>NW_020955455.1:228010-258244 GCF_003031625.1 Empidonax traillii | reverse complement strand
GCCTCTCCTCATAGGACTTGTGCTCAAGTCCCTTCACCAGCCTCGTTGCTCTTCTCTGGACCCGCTCCAGCACCTCAATATCCTTCCTGAACTGAGGGGCCCAGAGCTGAACACAATACTCAAGGTGTGGCCTCACCAACGCAGAGTACAGGGGAAGGATCACTTCCCTGCTCCTGCTGGCCACACTGGAATCAGTAATAGAGTAGAAATGGTCATGGAGAGACCTACTGGAGGAAAACACAGTTAGTGAAAGTCCAGGTTCATCAGCTGAATGAGTAATCTGAGTTGGAGAACAGCATTAGTGCTTGTGCTGAGGGATCAATAAAAAGGAGAGTGCTGGTTCATTTAAAAGGCTCAGGCAGGCCTAACTGCCACGAAAGAAAATGAAACCTGTATCCTTGTTTCTGAGTCGGGTGTCTTTTGTGAGTTATACAGCCTCCTAAAGCATTGGCAGCTTGTCTCAGTGCTGTGTATTTGCGGTCAGTGCTGGAGCTTCTGATGCAGATGGGTGGAAATTGTGTTGTATTTAGTGTTGTAAATGTTTGCTTCCACAGAACCCTACTTTATCCCTCTCTGGACAGCAAAATTCAAGCAGCAAAATACCATGCTTTTATTATGGAGACTGAGATAATCAATGCATTTGAAAGTGTCAGTACTGAGAAATTTCTCTGATTTAAAGTTTTGACTTCAATCCTTTATCAGTCTCTTAGCTGTTCATGCCAGAGGGAGTTATTAATCCAATCCCTTTCCTGCCAAGTTCCACGAGCATTTATTGGCCTCTGCTGTCATCAGGAGCAGAGTTTGTAGGAATATGTACTCTTCTTTCCGTGTTCCTCATCATCACAATCTCAAGGCGTCTCTGCTGCTTACTTCTCCCTCAAATAAGGCAGCCTTGGGCATGTGTTACCCTGCTCTGACCTTTAAGGAAGGGACAGAATGGCCCACCTTGAACTTGCTCACAAAGTAGCATGTTTCTTTTCCACAACAAGCAGGAAAAGCTGCTTTTCTCTCCAAGGAGAAATGAAATCTGGAAAAAAAAAAAAATCAGTACAATTCACACACTGTAGGAGAAACAGAAGTAAAACAAATTCACTATTCAGGTTCCTCAGCAAGCAGACTGTTATATCCATATTTTTCAGGCATGCCATGAAAGTAGTTTCCAACATTTTCTCACACTCTGGAGAATGTTTTTAACCACTCCCTTTCCTGCCATACTGGCCCCATGCTCAGCTTTTACCTACAAACCTCATCTGGCATTGCAGGATGAGATTGGGGTAGTTGGCCCAGCTTCTGCAACTAATTGGTGACTCAACCCAATTGATTTTCCACAGGATACAAGGCAAGACTTTGAATCAGACAATTTAATATCAGTTTGTAAGAAAACCCATCATCCCTGGGTTTCTATCCTTGTTGAAGGCACAGCCATATTAGTACAGCGCAGTATCATGCAGCAACCAGCTGCAGACAGGGACCAGGTCTCTGTCCTTGCCTCCACTGGGTTTCATCCAGAAGCTCCAAGACCTTAGAGACCAAGATCTTAGTGTGCTGATGTCAAGAAGCTGCTGTGAGTGAATGCCCATTAGTTTTAGTCCCTGGTGACCTCAAAGAAAGTGGAACACAACTCATGTGGCCTTTGCAGTGTCCCTCCAAAAGAGATGAAAAGAGATGTAGAGCTCCTGTCCTTTGCTATTAATTCTGGTATGCCTTTTGCCACTATCAGATACGGATCTCTGTAGCTGTGTGGTGGCCAGCTAGGCCGTTGCCCTGATTTTGCTTTTGCCCTTTGTGTCTCATATGCAGAGAAGCAGAGGGAGCTGGCTCGGAAGGGCTCCCTGAAGAATGGCAACATGGGAAGCCCAGTGAATCAGCAGCCCAAGAAGAACAACGTGATGGCACGAACAAGGTAAAGGATTGGAAAAGTACTCATAGCTGTTCTCTAAGCTGCAGTTCCTGGGGAATTGTGGTGGCCAAGGATGATGTTCGTAGCCAGTTGCCTACTGCCAAACATGCTGCAAGAGCAGGGGTGGCTCTTCCCTGAGCTGGCAGGCCCAAGTGCCCTGTGCTGCGTTGCATTGCATGCCCTGAGAAGATGCAGGGACAGCTGAGCCCAGCACCAGCCCAGGACCAGGCAAAGGCAGCCTGGCCTAGTTAAAATCAGGAGTTTGATAGAGCTGTCTTGCAGGTTCTGGGTAGTCTCATATAACACCTAATCCTGCCAGTGGGAGAAGTACAGAGCTGCTTCATGTAACACAAACTGGCTTAGAGCTTAGTTCTGCCTTGGCTGCTTTTATCACAGCAGTAGTGACCCTTTCACCATACTGACTGATTTAATGAAGGCTTGTAAATAATATCTCTCTCTGTGCCTTGCTATACACCTCCTCCACCCTTGGAACAGCATGGTCACGCTTTACTGGAGATGCTCTGGCACGTCTCTATATGATATTATCAAACAGTGCTACAAACTGCTGTAAACAAAGACATTCCTTGATGAATACTTTTTTTTGGAGTATTTCAATTTTTTTCCACAGAAACTTCAGTACACCAATATATTACTTACCTACATCCAGAAGGGAGGAAGGCCTCTGAGACCACAGGATTACATGCTGCTAGAAAGGTGGCGGTTTTGAGTGGAGATCCTCACTTAAAATGGCAGAAGAATCTGCTGAATGCTGGGTGTTTACTGATGAAGGGGGAAATTGGCTGGGTTGCCATAATTTAAGTTGAACAGGAGCTGCAGGTCAGGGCTGTCTATACACAGAGCAACTGAGAGATGAGGTTTCATATTCACATTAATTCCTAAAACCCAAAATACTACTCATAAATCATGCCAGGACTTCACCAACTTTTATTTGTAAGCCCCTGCAATATTCGTGGAATGTGCTGCATTACTTCCTCTCTGTGTTTGGTCATTGAGACCACATAGTAGAGCCAGACCCTTCATGGCAGCAAGAAATGCAGCAACTGTTCTCAAGTGGGTTTTTCCATGCCCACTCTTCCTCCTTGTCTTCCAAATACAAGCTGGAAAGTCTTGCTTTCTTTTAGCAATAGGCTGCATGCCAGCATCCCAAGAGGGATGGTAGCAGATTTGCTAATTGAGAGATTTCGAAACAGTGAAATTAGTGGAGGAAGATGGTAAGGGAGAGAAGATGGGATAAAGACAGGTGCCTACCTGTAAAATTAGTGACTTCTCCTTGGAGAGCTTGTTGTTTCCAAGCTGCTGATGAAAAGAGGAGAGATTTGAGAAGGGAAGAGCAGAGCAGTGACACCTATTGACAAAAGATTTCAAACAGCCAGCTCAGTTTTATTCCACTTGTGAACGTCTGAGCACCTCAGAATTGTTCAGTCTGTCTTGCCACAGACAGGGCAGCATAAGGAAGGCAGAAATGCCACAAGACTGTTTAAACAGCTTTTCACAGTGTAACAGTTACAGTATAACAGGAGATATTCCAGCAGGTTGCACTGCAAAACTTCCAAGTTTCCAGGTATGCTGTTGGCTTCATTTGGTCTCTGCAGCAGAATAAGCTAACGGCATTTCCCCCTTTTCAACAACTCTCCTGTTCTCATCAAGTATTTTCCTTTGTGCAGGCAAATCACACTGTCTCTCTCAGTTCTCCACCTCCTCCTCCTTTCCCAAGGCCTCTGTTATTCTGTATTATCTCTGTGGATTTCTGACATCCAGCATCTAGTACAAGGTTGCCTTCAGCATTCAGTTCTCCCTGGGAAAAGAGCCTTAGAGGTGAAAATGGTGTATCTATAACACACTCAGTCTCCCTAACAGCAAATAAAATGTGAACAAGGTTGGGTGATGCTGCACACTTCCTGTGAGCACAGGCAGAGCCCACAACAACTCAGGATAACCTAAACTCGGATTTGTGGCATAACATGGTTCATGTTAAGTGAGCAAAACCACCAAGACAAGAAGCTTATACTGGGACAGCTGTGGACAAAAGCAGCTACCACTGCTACCTGACTTTATTCCAAGGACAGTGGGGATTGACAACAAGGTCAGTCAGAATGTGAGGGAAAGACTTAAATCGGGGGCAGAGACATCATAAGAGTTTTTGTCGGTTGCAGTAAAATTGAAGTTCAGTGTTATTTAGGAAAAAAGACATTTCTCAAGAAAAAGATGTACTGATTTTCTTTTTCATAAAGTAAATATCACCACAAAAGATTCTTCTGCTAGATCCCCTGAGAGTGCTTTGTTCACTGATGATATAATAGCAACTGTCAGTGAATATATATGGAGCAGGGACTGGAAAACTGAAGAGCAAAAATGGAAGTCAGTACTCCTGATATCTATATGGGCAAGCTGCTGCTGCCAGATCTCAGCTTCAGTTCCAGACATCTTTGCTTCTTGACTTCCTGCCTACATACTTCAGGAGCAGGACTATCCTAGTGCTGTGAGAAGGGCTATTGAATTTTGGAAGTGGATCCCATTTTCTCCAGTCACTTGGTGGAGGAGGTTGGAAATTCTGCATCAGTTTTATAATTATTTATTTATTTTACATTTCAATGAACAAAGCAAGAAATATAACTAACTGTGAATCCATATATTTGCTTTGTTATTACATTTGATACATTTTATTGTCTTTGAGCCTGCCCATTGTCAGTGCCTGCGAGGACTTTGTATTCCTAAAACTGTTAATGGCTTGCTGCAATTTTCTGAGCAGAAGCAGAAAAACACTTTCAGGAAGTTAGAGAGCCATTGGAGCATGGATGAGACAGATTATCATCTTTAGATTTGTATTTCTCAAACTCTCAGTGAAGCATCATTTTGCATCATGGTGTGTTGTTTAAGAGCATTTGGGAGAAAACCTGAGTTAACCAAGGAATGAGGAGCTTTTCTTCACTCTTACGGTTCCTATCTACTGAACAAAGAATATTATTCCGTTTGATAGGTTTGCTTAATCTTATTTTAAATATGAACCAGAGTATTTGGGAAGTTTTTTGGATGAAAGAACTCTGTTGTGAAGTAGATACCATTGTTTTAATGTATTCTATTTCACAAACTCTTTTAGACAATTAAAGGTGCAAAGTCATCCTCAGCCTTTGTAACACTATTGATGAAGTGAAATTCATTACAAAATTTACAAATTTAAGAAGTGCTAGTCTGACTGGTCTCATACACCGGGCCCAGCAGCTCATATTTCTAATACTCCTAAATTTAAGACTGAGACCTCAAAAGTGTTGTGTTGCTGGGGACCTGGATAGGGACTCAGGGAGAAAGACCACATCCCATCGCTGATTTCCAGTAATAGAATAGCAGGATCACTGAGCCTCTGCCTTCCTCTAGGAAGGTACTTATTGCTAGTGTCATGTAATCATTGCCAGGAAAAAGAAAACAACAGGAAAAGGAGCAATCTGGTATGACAAGCAGTGCTAGCCAAACAGGTTCAGCAGCATGAAGTGCAGTGTCCCAAAGGGGTTTTTTCTTCCAGGGAGGAGCATGTTCCCAAGGCATATCCAGCATCTCTCTCTGTGAAGCTACTCTAAGCTACCCAGAGACAGAGTTTGCTTCCTCTGAATTGCACCCATTTGAACATCTTCATCAGTAAGGGAGGGCTTGCAAGGAAATGACAAGGGGAAAGCCAGCTGTCATATGGCTTTTCCCTAGGTAGTTTATGCTACTGAGCTTTACTGTGTGGTTAATGGACAACATTTAATTCTTTCAGGCTCGTCGTTCCCAATAAGGGCTATTCTTCGCTAGACCAGAGTCCAGATGAGAAGCCACTGGTAGCCCTGGATACGGACAGGTATGCAAAGGGTTAGAAAGGTGATTATGCATGATGGTGTAGTCGAGTTTTCATGACAGAGGGCAGCACTGGAGCCAACTCCTGCTGAAACTGCTCTTGCTCACACTCTTTCTTCCACTGTTCCCTTTGGCCTATGCCATGACAGGCATGTATGTGTGAACAAATCAAAGGAGCTGTGAGCAAAAGAGCACTGTGATGGAAAGATCTGAGGGTCGTAGATGAAAGTTGCTCTACAGGATTCCTTGATGTAACTTCTCTCTGCCTCAGGAACAGTTTCATGGCACGAGAAAGATATGGCTAAGCAGGGAATACACGTCTAATCTAACCATTTCCTTCTTGCTGTATCTTGTCCTTCCCTGCAGTGATGATGACTTTGATATGTCCAGATATTCCTCCTCGGGATACTCATCAGCTGAGGTGAGTTATACTCTCTCCTGGCATCCTTGCCATGAATGCAAATGATAGAGCAGCCAGAAATGGCTTAGAGTGGCCTCGCCGTGCCAGAAATGGCTACACAACCAATTTACTGGTGGTGTAGACTCTGTGAGTCTGGAAGGAGCCATGGTAGAAACTGTGTCATGTTGCTTCTTTCCTTGTGATCCAGTTGTCCATACCTACACTGCCATGGCACAGGGATCTGCCCATCAACTGTTTGGACAGGTACCTTTGGCTTCACTCAGGCTTTTCCCAGTTCTGCTTAGTCCTGAAGTGTTGACCCGTGTGGTGCAAAAGCATCATCTTGTCTGTCCCAGCAGCTCAGCATCTGTATGATTGCCAAGGACACAAATAAAGGATCTGAGGGTGTGCTGTGATTTCCAGGTATTGGAGTGGTCAGGGTCACCCAGTGTGTGTTTACTTGGAGTAGGCAGAAATTCCAGGGAGGACTTGCAGATGTGAACTCTTGCCCTTTCAAAGAGAAAAGGCAGGAAGCCCAGGCTTGTTAATCCTGCATTGTTTCTGATTATACTCCCAAACTCTTTAATGAATTAGTTGCTCAGCCTCTGGCTACTGCTTCTGCAGGATCTGATTTTATATCCAGGGTACTGAGCAGCCATTCTGCACACAAGCCACTGGGAACTCTTCCCCCCTGTATCCTTTTCTGGGCAAAATACTTGTGAAACACAGGGAAACAGCCAAGAGCAGGGACCAGATCAGATGATCTGAGCCACCTCTGTGCCCTAAGGAAGTGTTGTTCATCCAACACTTGGAACTGAGATCACAAAGAGCCAAACTTTACTATCTTTTAAGTGCTATAATGTGCCCCAGACTGAGCTGCCAATAAATATTATTATTAAATTACCTTAAATGAGGGCTTGTCTTAAGGGAAAAATATTCCAGAGGAAAATAGCATATTTCACTCTAGATATTTCTATTCTGAAGAAGCCAGTGTAGAAGGCAACCCTCTCCACACCTGTGCTCAAAAATTAGGACTGTTTCATTAGAGGACCAGCTGTTAACTATGAGGAAATATATTCCAGAATAAGGGACGTCCTTGATCTTCTGACCACCAGAAGTAAGAAGTCTTGAGTGTTTGACTGTTTGTCTCTTTGTCTGTAGCAGATCAACCAAGACTTGAACATCCAGCTGCTAAAGGATGGGTACCGGTTAGATGAGATCCCAGATGACGAGGACCTCGACCTAATCCCCCCTAAATCGGTCAACCCTACCTGCATGTGTTGCCAAGCCACCTCCTCCACCGCCTGTCACATCCAGTAGTGAGGCCGGCAGGCTGTGATCAGTGCTTTCCACTATAACTGTAAAACTTAACAGCCATTGCTTCCTCCTATGGTAGGACGTGCACCTCTTTGTGTTCATGGAGCCAGGAGAAACCAAAAAATTCATTTTATGATTGGTGGATAAGTTATTTTAAACTATGGTTAAACAAAAGAGAAGTTGCTCAAAGTGCCAGGTAGTGCCTGGCAGGACTGACTGGTCTGGAGAGCGAATGCAGAGGGGTCCAGAGATACCTCCTTGATTTGTTTAGGCACTGGGGATATTTTGTAAAGTGTCTTTTCCAGAATGGGAAGGGTTCAGATGGGGCTTCAGGTGATCCTGCCCACTGAAACCAGTCCATCTGCAAGATTAGCATGAGTTGGAGGTATCAAAATGTTTTACCAATGAGAGGAAGTCAGTTCTTAATTCATTCACTAAACCTGCTTCATTTACATAACCAAAATTATACTATGACTGGGGCACAGGAATGGGAACGGACCAGGGCATCCTTTCTTATGGCAAGGCTAGCCAGGACTAGCATGACACAATTCATTCACTTGCAAAAGGGACAAATAAGTGACATTTCACTGTGAGTCAGTACTAGCTAGAGCTGTTTCATCACAAAGCCAATGCAATCTACCCTTAGCGCCACATTAAATTATCACCAAACGCATCAGATTCAATGTGCAATCCATCTGTGCACTTCAGGGATTCACTCCTTGCCCAGGAATACCAATCATACTCATGAGTTTAGTTCAGTCACGTATTCTGACTTCAGCCTATACTTAATTCCCATGCAACCCGTCTCTTTCCGAAAATCTTAAACTTTGTTCAACTAAGAAGAAGTGAGCCCTGCACAAGACTAGAGCTGTACAGTCTGAACATCAGTAATAGAAAAGCTAGTTGAAGAAAGTGCATTTTAACAGTGCTTGACTCTTGATATTCTCTTGATCGTATGTCTCTTGGTGCCTGTGGGAGAGATTCATGAATGCTGAAGTCATCTGTGTGGTGGTGACGTTGTCAGGGAAGTTGTCAGCAACAGAAGGATTATGAACAGCTTCGGCTGAAAAATACCCATGAGAGGAAACTACAGTTTACCCCATCTCTGCCCGCTTGTGAACCAGACATGGTCTGTGTTAGGAGTTGTCCCATGTCGTAGCAGATGTGTTTATTTGGTGCTGGAATAGTTAGGAAACCTGGTGTTACATTAGGTTGCTGGTCTGAGTTGCCAGTTCACCAGCAGATTGTTTTGAAAGCAAAATCACTTTGTAACTAGGAAACGTGCCCTCTCCCTGGCCAGTCTTACACTGATGGCTTCAGCATCTGCAAGGGATGGGCTGGCATTTTTCTGAGTGTTGAAATCTTTTGCCACAGGCACGACTGTTTGTTTTCCTGCCCTGCCAGGAGGAAGGACCTCCTGCCTTGGGTCATCACTTGCTTTGTAGCCTGGGGAATGGAAAATGTGAGAGCAGTTCTGAGCTTCCCATCACAATTCCCGAGTCACAAGGCAGAATCTGAGTTCCACCACAAGAGACACATCCTCCATCTGAAATCTGCATGAAGTGAGCTGAACCTTTAAGTCCTATTCATGATTAGGAGGAAGTTTGCTTAACATTCGTGGGGATTCACTTTGTGCAGTGCAAAGCTCAATACCATCCACAGCATAAGTGAAAGAGCAGGTACACAAGATTCCTGGGCTTTACTATTCACTAGCAACTTTTAAAGCTATGCTTATCCCCCCTCCTTGAAACAGCATGCTGCCACCCTGGCTCCAAGCCATAGAAAGATGACTTGAGTGGTGCTGCTTACTGGGCATCCCTGCCTCTTCATGCAGAAGTGCTGGTTAACTTGCCAGCTTCTGTAGGAATAGTGTTCCTCAAGTGAATTCCTCCTTTTCTCACCACCTGGTAGTGCTGAGGGGGAATATTTCCAAAATACAGCTTGAACTGAGGTTAGCAAGTTGTCTGGAGGTGGGGGAAACACTCTGCCAGTGTTGTGTAGAGAGAAGGATAAAAGGGGATAACATTCCTTAAGGAGTCCTTTTTTAATTGGGGATGTAGTAAAAACCTAATAGAAACACTGTAGTCAGAACAAATCTTAGAGGACATGAACAAGACTCTTTAAATCTTAACTCTTCTAAAGAGGGACTTTGCAGTTCATTGTTGTACCATGGAATGTCTTCATCACATTTATCCTGCAGTTCAGCACTGGTACCACGGAATGTCTTCATTGCATTTACCCTCCTGGGTCAGTCTCTGTGCCTTCCAGCCAGGCAGCACATGCTCAGCCTTTCCCACAGCCCTTGCTCAGGAGCTCAGAGCATTTTGGTGTGCCTGCTAGAGCAACAAGTCATCTGCTTTCCTGAGTCAGCCATGGAGGACTGCAGGTCCCACAGGTCTCCATCATGCTGCCATCATAGAATCCTGCAATCATCTGGGTTGGAAAAGACCCTTAAGATCATTGAGTCTAGCCATAACTGAGCGTTTGTTCTGTTCAGTCGAGGACAGAATGAGGCTTGCCGACACTGTTAACCTCCCAGGGTTGAGACCTCTTCTCTGAGGGACAGACCTTCATTTAGTGGTGGACTGGCAGTGCTGGATTAACGGTTGGACACAATGATCTTGAAGGTCTTTTGCAACCTTCCTGATTCTATGATAACCCCTGTCCCATGGCACCATGACCAAGTCCTTTTATTGCCCCTGTTGTTGGGTTTTTTGCCTGCCATGTGCCCTGAGGCATTCCCCAACCCTGCAGCTACCCTTTTGCATTGTGTGATGTGCATCTGCTTCTAGCACAACCCTTTAGGGAAGGAGGGAGGGAGATGAATTCAAATGTTAACAGCAGGTCCTTCCTGCAAATACAAACCGAAGCACAAGCCACATGTTTTTGCCTGTGCACTGAAGGAATTGGTTGCTCAAACAGCTGTTTTTGCATGACCAGTACAGGACCATAAAATGGCAATTTTTTGGCTTCTCCTCTCTATGCTTTGTGTTCATATATTTTATTAGGGGAATAAAGTAGAAAGGGTGGGGATAAGTAGTTACCTGTGTAGGATCATCATCAGAAAGGCTGAGTGGATTAAGGCAATGTGCATCTGGCTATCACAGAAAATGGAACACAATGCTTCTGAACTGCAGCCTCTTAAGCAGGTTATGATTATGGATGTTTGTTGGCTCGTTATAGAATATGATGGATTGCCCACTGGTATGTATTAACTACAGATTAGGCTGGTTCCCTCTGTCTGGTCTGTTGTGTTCAGACCCTTGATTAAACCAGCAGGTTTTCCTTATGCCCTCAAAATCACAGAGTCACAGAATGCGTAAGGTTGGAAGGGACCACAGTGGGGTCATCTGGTCCAATCTCTCTGCTCAAGCAACCCTTGCTGGAGGTTATGCTGTGGTGACTTTCTGGGAAAGTGTATATCGTGGCTATTCTGGCACTGCTCTCCTTAGACCAGTCTCTGCCACCATGGCCAGGAGAGGGCAAAAGGAAAGAGCACGGACCCTGAGTCTCTATTGCAGCATTTTAAAGCCCTAAAATCTGCAGAGCTGCTGGGCATTCTCCAAAACGCAGATTGCAGGCAAGAAAGAAAATCGTTCCTTGCTCCAGTCTTTGCACCAAATGAGATGGTCTTCTCAGACCTCAATTTCAATCCAAAGTTGTACTGAAAACCTGGGGAGGAACACCATGGAGTATTAGATGTTGCTTCGCTGTCCATCAAAATTACCATGAAAATAGGATTTAAGGATATTGATGCTGGTGCCTCCACAAAGGAATTTGCATTTGATGTCTCCTAAAGCCAGAGTGGTTTTTTGTTAGGATTTTACATGATGTCAGTCACCAAATTACCTGAGTTAAAGCAAGTCCTTTCCTTTTATCAGATGTTAATCTGATAAAATATCAGATAATATCCTTTAATGTGAGCTGGATTTGAACTCCAGGGTGTCAGCACTCTGCTCTGTCTCTCTGGTCTGCAAACTCCACATTTCCAGACATCTTTGTGAGGAGGAACATCCTCCTAATTTGTAGGAAGGACTTGAGATGGCATGGTCTTGTCTGCTTTTGTGGTGTTTTTAAATAAATTTCAGCTGAAAGGAGGCTGATGCCCAGGCGACCATCCTGGAGGCTCATCTGATGTCTATTCAGACACATCTTGAAGTCAACCCTTGGAAGAGTCACGGGATCATAGCTGACATTGCTGCATGCCTGCCCCTAACATGCACTTGGCCTCTGGGTCTGCAGTGCTCTCCTGGCTGTCCTGCCTGCAGATGCCTTGGGACTGCAAAGGCAGGTGACCAGGCCTGCTGCATGGGGTTTGAAAGGGACTTCTGACAGCTCCCCCATGGACAGGATGGACTCAGCTCCTTTGGTTTGTCTCGCTAGCTCTTGTCCCAAATGGACATGCCCGTTGTGTTCAGCTCTGTGCTGGCTGACACACGTGTCTGCAGTCCTGAGCAGGATCCCTCCCTTTCCGTGCACAGTCTGTCCTTGGACTGGCCTGCAAGCTATACAGAGCACACAGGAGGCTTAAAAAGTGCAGTGCCCTGTGTGTGACTCAGCAGAAACATGAAGATGCTTTTGAAGAAAGGAAGGACCCAGCTGGGCAACAGATGGAACAACAGGAAAAGGAAAACAAGTAACTAGAAAGATTGCCAAGTGCTGTATTGGCCTAGAGCAGATCCCAATTGTCTGAGTTAATCTGTCTCAGTGCAGTGCTGATGCCAGCAGGGAGCAAAGCTCACTTTCAGATGTGCACACCAGAAACACCATGTGCCTGAGCTGGCACTGCAGCCAAATAGAACTCTGGAGGGTCTGTTGGCCTGTGAGAACACAGAAATGAGATCTGGGGTCCTTTGCTGCAGTTGGCACTTGCTATTTGCTCTAACCTCAGGCAAGTCACATCCCCTCTCAGTGTCCATTCCCTTCTGCAGCTTGGAGGAGAAACTTGTCTTCCCAAGATGGGACTACCACCCTGCATGGACGTTTTTTAGTATATGACAGGCACCAGTGATAGGATAGCTCTGCAAGCAGGATGTAAATACCATGCTATAGAAATTTAATTCCTGTTTTCAGAGTACTGCTCTGCTTTCCCTCTGTTTACCGGTTGGTGATGTTGCTCACATGGGCCAGAAGGCAGCAGGGTGAAGGTTAGTGGAGAGATTAAACAACTGTGGAGGAAGATGTTTGGCAAGGATGTGTTTTCCAGTTATTTGGCAGCTGACTCTAGCACAACTGGCTTCTGAGTTTGCCTGCCTGCTGCCAAAGGGAATGTGGAAGAAGATTTGTTGGCCCAACAGCACCATCCATTGATACCAGAAATAAGGAACTTAGAAGTGCAGCTTGGGATGGCAAGTACTGATGAGGGGGAACAGAGCATTGAAAGGCTCATTTTGGGGATATTCTGACAGCAGTTTCATGCTTTTGCTTTTAGCAGCCATCTCAGCAATTAAACTGGTGGTTTTGCCTGGGCTCCTCCTTTACTTTTCCATTTTCACTTCAAACCCACATGGGATTTGGCCCCTCTTACCTAGAATGCAGTAGGCTTTGTGACCTGGCTGCTGCTCAGCTCAGCAAGCTTGGGCTGCATGTTCAAAAGAAGCATCTGCATAGAGAGGCAGTGCCACAGGGTGAGATGGGCTAGCTGGGAAGGCATGGAAGGGTCTTCATTTTAAGGTGTTTTTCAGTTCTACGCATCCTTCTCACTTCCTTTCAGGACTGCTGTGAGAGGGATTGCTCCAAACTTTGAACCACATCTCATGAGACAAACCCAAGTCTGTTCCAGAACCGTGCAAGTTCTGAAGCAGAAGGGCCAGCAATGGAGCATAGAGGGAGACTCTGTGACCTGGCATTACCTACAGAAGATTAATAGAGGTTTCTCACAGGAGCTCTCATCCATATCTTAGCTCCTTGTATTTATGCAGCTGAGCCACTGCATTGCTTCCCAAAAAATTACAGCTACATCCCTTCCTTTGCTCTTCTTGACATTACTGGCAGTCCTAGGATGAAAGCAGCTAAATGCTGCTTGGCTGAGCGCTGCTTTGACAGCTTGGTGGGGAGGCAAAGGCTGGGACTAACTGGAATTACACGGAGCAGAGCACCGTGGCCCACACAGCCATGCAGCAAGATATGTCACAGAGCAGCATGCACACAGGCAGGACAGGCTGCACCTTTCCCTGCTGCTTGTGGAGAGCAGCTTTTCCCGTTGCTTCCCAGACCCATTTGCCACTTGTGGTGACTTTGAGCCTTTTGCTTTCTCTAAAAAGCTGCTCCAACAAAAGATGAATTTGCTTCTGGAAGTTGCCCACCTCACTGATGGCGCCTGGTCTGTTGAGCCATTTCCATAGTAACAAATTCATGATACAGGCACTGGGATTGGATCAAGGAGTGGAAAGTACAAAATAAACCTCATTAAAATGTGACTGTCTCAGACATGTCTCTGGAAAGCAGCACAGTAGGCACTAGGAAAAGAAAAGGTCACCCAGAGGCCATGCTGAGATAAGTCCTGTTACCTGATGAGATTTTTTTACTTTCCCAGAGCAGCATTTCTCCCATAGTTGCTCATCCATCTGTCTCAGGTGAGCTCTCCAGAAAGCATTGCTCCTTGTCTAAGCTGTCTTCTTGCTTCTGCTGCCCAAATAAGCTGCAACTCCATTTGTTGCCCACCTTCCTCTGTGATTTGGGAGACACAGTTTGTTGAGAGATGTAATACAGACACATGGAAAGAGCTGAAAAACTCAGTCAAGCACTCTTCCTGATAGATCTTCTGTTTTTTATCACCTTTCTATCCATCCCCAGTTCATAGGTTTCTTTGCTCGGTTTCTTTGCATGGAAAAGCTGTGGTAGCTGCTGTGTTTGGCTTGTAGCTGTCTGTATCCTTGAGACAAACCCCAAGCAAACGTCAGACCAGTGGGAAATCCAATGAACAGGGTGGGGTGTGAGCCAGAAGGCAGGCTGGGATTCCTCTTCATCCACCTGATGACTGTGAGGGTAAGGGTGAGGGTTCACCAGGCTGGTGACACCCAGCCAGCTGAGCCAGCCTTCACCCTCCCAGTCTCAGTGCTGTGGGAGGTGTGGGGCCCACACACCAGGTCGCAGACCTGCCAGCCCAGGTGCTCCTGGTGCAGGCTGGAGACCTGCAGTGCTCTTGCACTGGGACAGGGGCTGTAAGACATGCTGGTGGGGCTATAGTTCTGCCGGGAGAAAGACTCTTGTGGAGACAATTCAGAATTTCTACACACACACATACCCATTTTGCACTCTGTAAACCATTTTTACTCCTTCCACAGAGGTCGTTGAACCTTCAGTTTAATAAAGCAAATGAGCTGCCATTGAATAGCTTTCTGAAGGATCTGAAAGCAGGTGCTCCCCGGCGTGCAGAGCTGCTCTGTGCCTAACATGATTTCCAGACCTCACTGTACGACCTATACAGAATCACCCCATGGCTGAGTGAGGACTGGAGTGGGAGAGTCAGCACAGGACATCATGCCAAACAGCCATGGCTTCCCAAACTGAAGCAGAATCAGACCAGGAAGTGGGGGAATGAGCAGCAGCAGTAGAGGGATAGCTAGTTGTCACAGGTAATCTTCAGTATCCGTGTCCAGTGGTTAGTGCTAGAATCACAAGCCTTGTTATATTGCACACACGTCCTCCTTCCACTCCCCTTTCCTCAAAGCAGCCGTCACCTTTCCTCCCACCGCCCCATGCACTAGTGGTGAGCATCAGAGGCAGTTGCACCAAAGTGATTCTCAGCCCAGTTCTGCATCCCCCTTTCCCACCTGAACCCAAGGCAGCTTGGACAGTTGTTGGCCTGCACCAGTCCAGTAATTGCAGTTGGGTTTCTTTCCTTGTGTACCATGGCTTCCTTCCCACACACTCTAGCAGGGCAGTACAGAAGGCTGTGACCATGTCCCAGGAAGCTTCTTTGCCCCCAGCAGCACCTTGCAGACATGCACCTTATTGGGAGTGTTGATGCTGGTGAGATCTGGCGCTGCCGGTCTTGCATGGGTGGCAGCTGATGGGGATCCACCTGGGGAAGTTGGCAGAAAGTGGCTACTGTCCCTTTTCTTTTCTTTTTTGATGGAGAAGGGGATATTTTGGCATTATGATTATTGTCCACCTTCCAGTGGCCAAGTTCTGGGCTGCATTAATAATTGGGGTTCATTGGCTGTCCAGGCAGGTGTGGAGCTTTGCACCAATCTTGATAACAAATACTGTGGCTGTATCCAGAGCCTGGATACAGGATGGGTTTCTGCCATGCTGGCAAATTACTTTCAGCAGGCTCCAGATGGACATTTCTGGCAGACAGAAAAACAGCACTCCTCCAAGTCTGGATCAAATCTGCACTTCCATTTTGTGTCCTCAGCATGGAAAAAAACGTCAACCTTAGCAAATGCTTTCCAGGTCTCCGTTCCCCCTGTGGTGCCTGGCAGCCCAGGGGAAGGGGTGTCCAGGGGCATTTCAGGATCACCAAAAGCAAGATCCTTTTTGGATTTATTTAATGGAAATACATTTCAGGAGGAGAGACCTCCCAACCTTTGTGTTAATCTCAAGAGCAGGAGATGAATTTCTGGCTGTCCTTGCATATAGTGAAACATAGCTGAAACAGCCAAATGCAAATAGAGTTAAATGTAGGGTTTGACCTGAATAACCTTTTAATTAGGAAAATAAATTTGTTGTAGCTTGACCTTAGTCCTTGTTAGGAACCTGCTAATCATTTGACATGCGGAGTGTATTAATGCTGCACTTAACTTGGCCATTGGTTTTATTATCTGGTTTTGGGAGTTTTTTCACTCCCAGAGCATCAATCTGCATCTTGTATGGGTTTTCTTTTGTTTCTTTTTTTTCCTGTTCAGATCATGTAGCACACTATTGTACTTTTGTTCCCGTCTGTGTAGAGTATTGCCTTAAACAGATCAGTTGTGTTGTGGTTTGTTTTGGGTTTTCTCTTTTCTACCATCAGTTTTATGCATTAATTTATTTAAAAATGTGGGAGTTGTTTTTTTTTTTTTTTTTTCAAAAACATGAAACATGTATAATATTTTTTTTAACATTTCCATTGCAGTATTTATCATTGTTACTGGTTGTGTGTAGTGTAACGGAATTAATGATATTAAAAAGCATACATATGAAAATGAGCCTGGCAGCCTTTTTTCATTGGAGAGAACTGAGGCAAGAGGGTGCGAGCTGTGCCATCTCCTCTGAGCTTCCAGCAGTCACAGATACTGAAATCAGGGGTGCAGCCTTCCTCCCATGGCTAATACCAGCCTGCTTGTGCCCAGAAACAGCAACTGGTGTGGAGCTGTGCTGTCTGGCAGGAGTAAATATTCAGGAACTGGCCAGCCCCCTGCCCACATTTGTCCCCAAGGCAGTGGGAAGGCACACAAGGCTGGACCCCGCCCCTACCTCTGGTCTGCGGCAAGCAGAAAGAAACTGTGCATCTGTATGACAGCAGTGGGTGAAATAACCTTCTCTCCAGCCCTTCTGCCCCTCAAAGCTGCTGGCACCGGAGCCAAGCGCTGATTTTAAAGTCCAACACCAGCAGCTGGAAAACAGATGGGACAGGGGACAGCCATGGGGGTACAGTGGTTCACGCTGGCATTGAGTCTGGTGTAGGATTAGTTCCCCCACAACTGAGAGGCTTGGACTCCAACCTCTCTGCAGAGCAGTGCTCCCCAGACCTGTGTCCTGGGGTGCTTCACCCTTCCCTCCCAGCCTCCCACTGATTCCCAGGAAGGGATGGGGCTGATGAAGAGCCTAAACCTGGCCCAACAGACTCCAGTGGGGTGTGGAAATGAGGGGCCACTTGTTTTCTTCATCTCTAACAGCACATTATCATGTTTGCCTGGAGCCACTCAGGTGCCACGGGTTGCCTGACCCCACCATCGCCAGCAGCAAACCGAGCAGGGCTCTGCAGCCCTTCAGGGACACAGGTTGGTATCCACCCTGCCAAGACAGGCTTGGGTCTGCACCAGTCATCTCCGAAAATGCGGCAGCAGAGGGGCTGGAACTGGAAGCAGAGCAGGGCTCTGAGTCAGCACTCTGTGACAAGCCAGGCCAGAGCAGGGCTTGGCTTGTCCACGTCCGTGCAGGAGCAAGGATTCTTCTCAACTCCTCAGCTCCAGGAAAAGCAAACCCAGCTCATGCAAATCCTTCCCTGGCATGACCCAGCTGCCTCTCTGCACTGAGATGGATGAGGATCTCTCACTCTGGCTGCAGAGCCCTTTACTCAGAATGGAAGACCAAACAAGCCACACAGGATCACGTAAATCCAGCTTCTAATTAAAAAGGGGAGACAGAGCAGGTGATAATTCCCCTGGCTACCACAGAGGCTGGGGCAGCTATGCCTGGTGCTGTGCATGGGCACTGGCTGCACTGGTGTGGGGCTTTTTGCCTGCAGCTGAATTGCTGCAGGATTTCCAAGGAAATACAGGAGAAAGGGGCTGGAACCACCATAATCACTTCTCCTGCACCTCCCAAAATAAAATTATCTTGACTAGGACCAGCTGAAACTATTTCCTACCATTGTTAGGTAGTTGCCTGGAGGAGGGGAGGAAGCTGGGAGCCAGGATGAAACCAGGAGAGTGCAGCCCAGGAGTGATGCAGGCAGAAATTGTTCTGCCCTAGGCTAGAGCTGGAGCATAGCTATGGGGCTGACCAAAAGCCACCAAATCCCCCTGCTCCCATTCTATGGCATCAATAATCACATAAGCACCACCTGGAGCTGGCAGAGCAGTGGCACCAGCCCCCTTCCCCTTTCTATGTGGACTGCGAGTCCCCAGGCCCACCCCTGTCCCAGCAGGCTGCAGCAACACCTTACTCTTCTCCAAAAAACACAAGACCCCCTATCAGGGCTTACATCAGCTTCTGCTGCCTGCTGTGCTTTGTCAGACCATCCAAGAGCAGGCTCCACAACAGCTCTGGAAAGAGAACAAGTTAGCAAAACATATAAATGCTGCAGGAGGAGAAAACTTCAGGGTTTCTACCGCTACCCAGCTGCAGCTGCAGGGGGATGGCACGGGACTCATGCCTTGCTGCATGTCTGTACTGGGGAAATGGCTCCCTGATTAGGAAGCGTTTGACACCTCTCAGGCTGTGCTTGCCAACTTCTTGTCCCCTGGAGCTGCATCCTGCAGCGGCTTTGGGCTCTCAGTCACCAGGAAGAGCTCTCACACATCAGCCCTGTCCATCAGTAGGTTTTGGAGCGCACAGTTGGCAGGATCTGCTGAGGAAAGGGAAACTGAGGCAGAGCCCAAACCAGGGCTGCTGTGTGACATGGTGATGATGGGGGGGCAGAGAGGGTGGCTCTGAGAGCTGCTCCAACACAGCCCTCAGGCTCAGATCAGTTCCGATGAGGGGCCTCCCATGACAGGGGGACCGTGTGAAGGGCTTGGGAAAGATCTGAGCACCAAAAAAACCCTCCCAGCCCTGGTCCTGGAGGAAGAGTGATCCCTGAGCTGAGGTCTCAGTGTGTGTCTGGGGGACACAGCTTTCCCCACAGGGGCTAAGAAGGTCACAGGCACTGAGGCAAAGCTCGCTGCAAACTGTCTCATCTCCCGCAGCCTCATTAGCATGTGCATTATAATGAGGGAGCGAGCAGAGGGCACAGAGAGAGATGTCACTGCTCTGCAGAAACAGAAATGGAGCACACTAACAGCCAGAGCACCCCTCTGCCCCACAGGACCCAGCCCTCTTTGGCCTTGCCATTGTTTTGGTCATGTAACTCCCCACCCTGTGCTGGCCCCATTCCCAGTGCACTCACCCCATCTCCCACTAAGGCAAAGTGCCCAGACGCCTATGGACACCCTGGCTGCAGGGGGAGAGGAGCCAGTGATGCCCAGCCATCCTTCCTCCCCTGGTTTTGGGTGAGCAGGGAGCCTGGAGGGAGGATCACGGTGCTGCAATGACCCCCAGGCCCACCCAGTGTAAGGGAGGCTTGGTGTCGCGTGTCCAGCTGCATTTCCAGCATTAGGTCCTGCCTGATAATCGGCTTCACCGTGTGTCCCGATGGCCGTGCAGACAGATGCTGCCACATGGCATGGGTGTCTCTTCCCACTCCCTGCTGTCTGTAGGGATTAACAACGCCCCTGTTACAAAACCCATCGAGCCAAGGTCAGACCGAGCAGCTGATAGAGGTGGCAATGCAGGAACACTACAGCAACATTATCACCCTGCTGCTTACTGGCCCGAGAAGTATGGGCGGGCTGGGCAGGCCTGAAGGTACTGCTGAAGTGCTGGCTGACCCCCTGAGTCACACAGGGCACGTCTCCATGGGGTCAGGAGGCTGAGGATGCTGGCAGTGGCCCTTTTCATCCTCCTTTTGCATCCTGTGTCCCCCTTCCAGTGGCAAAGGGATGCTCCTTCAGTATCTGTGCTTTATGGCTTTGCCACGGCCACCCACCTCCCTCCCTAGACTGAAACTGTCCCTGTCCAAGGAATGTCTGCTGATCCCTAGCGCTTTGTCCCCTGGTATCCCATAAATACCCCCTGGTGGTAGGTGCTGCCTGGGGGATACTCTCCAGGAGCCCCATAGCCCCCAGGGACCAAGGCTGCACAGGCAGGAACAAGTGGCCAACGAGCTGCAAGTGGTGGGTGTCACCTCCATGACAGATCCTTAACAAGAACCTCGGGATCAGAACCCCTGACATGTCCCCTCACCCTGTGGCATTGTCTTTCAGGGAGTGGGGGAACAGTCGGGGCTCTCTGGACATCCCTCCACGCCCCCGGTACCACAGGACACCCCTGCCTGTCACTTTTGCATTGCACAGCACAACACAGCTTTTGTCAATAAGGGCAAATACATCACCTGGACAACGGGCCCCTCCAACAGCATAGCCTGGAATAAAGACTCCTCTCACCTCCCCCTTCTGCCCAAGGTGGAGTCCAGCCCTGCTAGATCCCCCAAATTGGAGCTGCCCCAGGTGCTGCCAGCACCTCGAGCTCTGCAGCACAAGGCTGGCATTGCTCCTTGCAGGAGGCAAGGCTGGAGACCTTTCTGCACAGCATGCCCAAGCTGTATCCCCCAAAACCCACCTGCCTAGGATGGGTGGGACTGCAGACCCCGAGGGGTAGCAGGTCCCACTGTGGTGCCCACACAGGCAGCGATGCAGCCCCCACACCTCCATCTTGCAGGGTGAGTGAACCTGACCAGGGCAGGACACCACTGCAGTGCTGGGCTGTGGAGAATGTTGTTGCCCCCCCACGGAGAACCGGTTGCCAGATTTACCTGCCCAGGACAGGTGTTCCTATGCCTGGTCTCACCCAGCCGTCCTTGGAACTGTACGACCCCTGAGATCCTGCTGACATCCCTGAGCCCACTTTGCATGTAGCTTAGCATCCTCACAGACCACGTCAGTGTTTCTTGTGCTGCTCTTGTATTTTCTGTTGTCATTGTGTGCTCTACTTATCAAGACTCTGTTCCCTGGTCACGCTGTTCCTTATGCAGTAATCACCCCTGTCCTTCACCCACTGCAGGTCCAGCAGCACCTTTTAATCCCCACATGTTTACCTTTAGGATGTCTCTGTTGCTGAGGCAGCTTTTTTTCAACGCTGGGGAAGCAGCAAGGGCAGAAGGGAGGCTGTCCAGCCAGCACAGCCATCACTCAGCTACTGCATTAACCCCTCATAGGCCAAAGTTAGGTGTGAGGCTTTGCAGAAAACATGTGACCAGCTTTAAATTCCAGAGATCCAGAACTAAAACCAAACTATGAGAATAAACAAGGAGCACACAGATTTCCCTATGCCTGAGGCTCAGAGAGAAGCTTCTCAAGGTCTTCTCCACTTGGAAACAGGAGTATTTTCCTGGATTGTCATGGCTTTGGGAATGAAGATTTTAGGAAAATGACCAAACAGGAGCGAGAGGGTGTTTGCAGAGAGGGACACCTGCTAGAAATAGTCTCCTGGAAATGTCAAGGAGTGTTAGTTTATCTCAGAGGCTTGCTCTGCCCCTTGGCACTGGTGAAGGGCAGATATGGGCTTTCATTAAAACTGGCTTGTGCCAGTTCCCCTCAGACCCTTTCCCACAGGTTTGGGAAGTTTCTGGTAAGGGGGAAGAAACTTCAGCCACTGCTGGCTTGGTGGGCACTTCAAGAACCCTCAGGGTCTGGTACCTTGCCACCACACACAAGCTGGAGACCAAGAAAGCACACCAGGGAAAGCTCTCAGAGCATAGTAACACAGCCAAAAATAGAAGCAGTCATTGACACCCGTGTTTGTCGGCTTCGTGCTGGGCTGCTGAGGACGTGCTTGTTTTTGGCAAGTTATCCAGGAAGAGCTGCCATCCATCTGGGATACTGAGCACGGACACAGGCTAAATAAGGAGGGGGACTTGAAAGCAGCACATAATTAATGAAGGCATGAAATGCCCTTCTCTGACTATGATCTGAGAGCACAGTGCCGGGGGCTACATCACCCAGGGCCCTCCAAATGTGCTACTGATTATAAACCCATGGCACTGCAGTCCTCACGGTGGGGTGCTCCAGCACAGAGCCATTGGGGAACCCACATTCCAGTGGGGCAGCACGGCTGCCATGCTGTGCCCACACCAAGCAGCACCCCAGTCCTACTGGGGGCAGGGAAAAAAACGTGAAAACCTCATCCCATGAAAGAGCATCCCATGAAAAGCATGACCCGGCCCAAAAGCACTCCCTGAAAAGTCAATCCCAGCCCCAAAGCATCGAATGAAAAGCCCAGCACAGCCCAAAAGCATCTCAATAAAACCCTGTCCTAGCCCCCAGGCATACAATTAAAATCTAGTCCTGGCCCCGAAGCATCACATGAAACCCTCCATCCTGACCGAAAAGCATCCTGGCACAGCCCTGCCAGCCCCAAACCTCGATCTCCCCCATCCCAGCCCCAGGGGTACCCGCATCCTCACGCGCCCCGGGGCATCCCCAGCGGCTCTATCCCCCCCGGAGCAGCCCCGCCGGGGCCGAACTACATCTCCCATCGGGGAGCGCCGGTCCGGGGGCCGGTCCGGGGCGGGAGCCGGGGCGGGGCGGGGCGCGCCCAACCCCGGAAAACCGCGCTCAGCCCCGCGCCCGGAGCCCCCCGGCCCCGCAGCCCCGGCCATGGCCCCGCGCCCCCGGTGAGTCCGCGGGTCCCGGGGCTGCCCCCGGGGCGGGTGTTGGGGGCGCAGCCTCGGCACGGGGGGTGCTGGGTGGAGGCAGGCGAGGGGGTCCCCCTCCCGCAGACCCCGGGCTGCCGGCGGGAGCGGGGATGGCTCGGGAAGGCCCGCGGGGACCGGGGTGAAGGTGCAGAGGTTCGCCCTGACCTTGGGGTGCGAGCCTTTGGCATCCCACCGTGCAGGGACCGCGCGAGTTCTGTCGTGGGTGGGAGTCTGCCCGCCCGGAGGAGATGAGCGGAGCTGGGAGACACGTCCCCAGCTCCAGTCGCCAGGTTCAGCTTCAACTTTTGCCGCTCTATCGACGCTTCGTAGTGAAAACTTTGCAGATGGGTGTAGGCGGCGAATTGTGCCATGTGCCGGGCTTGGGTTTGGAGTGTTTTTTTGGGACAGCTCCGCCATCACTGGCCATGGCAAGGATCGGCCAAAGCGTGTTGGAAAGCACAAATGCTACTCCCTCTTTCCCCTTCCCCCGCCTTGCCTCACCGCCTTGGGATGCTCACGATGCACAGCCGGGTGGACGATGAGATCTGGGAGTTTATGTCTGTGTGACTGGATCTGCCCATGGAGCATGCAAGGGAGCACTTAAAAGGATTGACGACTGCGTTTGGCCCAAGGTTCTTGTGTCTCAAGTCTCTCCCGACTGTTAGATACAGATGCGAATTCAGGGACCCGAGTTGCCAGCGCAGCTCCATTAGCCAACCACGGCTCTCTGGAACTGCCCAGCGCCTGGAGTTTCATGGTGACTCGATGGCTGGAAAATCGCCGGGGCCGTGCCAGAGGGATGTGCTTAGTTTCCATTTCTCTCCCATATCGCGTTGTAGCGCTTGGGTGTTGGGGTGGGCTCAGGTTTCAGGCTGCTTCAGCATCCGAAACGCTGAGCGCTCCCGAAGCGCTGAATCAGCTCTTTTAAGAAAGAGTCGGGGGAGGGGGGGAGGGGGGCACAAAATAGGGCACCGGGTCCTGCTGTGGGGTGGTTTATCTTGGAGGAGGGAGATGAGTAGGGAATGAGATTAACACCCACGCTAGGGAGAGGCTGTTGGAGTGATGTGGTGTTTGAGGGCACATGTTGTGTACCGGCCGGAATTGAGCTGAGGGAGCGACAGACATCATCAGAGACACCAAAATCTTGATGGCTGTGGGTCTTACACAGCACACGTGGCAAATGAAATAAGCTAATAGTAAACTGATGGCTCGTGTGGAAGTTTCCTTGTCTGCCTGCTGGGCCATGTCCTTGCCTGGTGCTGCTCCTTGGTGGGAGTGATGATATTGTTGTAGTTATCGCTCTTGTTTATTTGGAGGGTGATTTATGTCATCTCGGCGTGCAGGCAGGTGGAACCCCTTGCATTTGGTGTTTTGCTGCTGCTGGGTACAAGAGCTGGCTGCTGTGCTCTGGGATGGCAGTTTTGGAGCCAAGCTGCCTCCAGCTCCCCCAGGGCCTGTAGGACTTCTCCAAGGTGGACAGAGAGATGTCCTTGAAGGGAGAACCCTGGAACTTTCTCTCCCTCATGTCCAACGCACTTTGATGCAAGTGGACCAGGACATCTCCCTTTGTTTTAAAGTCTCCACAAATCTTGGAAGCTCAGATAAATTCAGGTGCTGTGATGTGCCTCCAGGCAGGGGAAAGCAAGAGCCTCTGGTCATCGTTTAGTCATGAGACATCAGCACCATAAGAGGTGTGCAGGGTTAAAGTGAAAAGCCAGCTTATTGAACTTCATCTTGCTAATTAACACAGGGTGAAGAACAAAGAAAGACAATGTTATAAAGGGGGAATTATCACGGGTGTTAAAATATTAAGTCATCTGCTGCCAGAATTGATTCCCAGTGGCTATTTTGTATTCATGGTCAGACACTGGATGAGGTGTCTAAATGAGTTTGGAGCATCACTTGACACTGGAAGCTTTAAAGGACAAACCTGGGTTGTAAAGTCATGATTTCTACAGTATAGGTGAAAGTATTTAAGGTTAGGCAGAGCTAATGCCTCAGCTTCAAATCTTCTGCCTCCTCTTGCAGACAGAGCGAGGTCCTGGCAGCATGTCTGCACTTTGCAGATGAGCTCTATATTCACGTGGTCCCCTTGGATTTGGGGTTTATCCTCTGGGTGCCCAGTGCTGTTTAATCCTGGCTTACAAACCAGCCGGCAGCGGTGGGACTGCTTGTTTCTTGTCGCTCAAGGCAGCCTCATTATCCTGCAGGATCACGACTCTGCTTAAAATAAGAAGATTTGGGGGAGAAAAGAAAAACCACCCCAAACCGTGTGTTGGGTGGTTATTATTATTATTATTATTATTATTATTATTATTATTATTATTATTATTATTATTATTATTATTACTATTATTTTGCTTTCTGATTCTGGAGCTCCTGTGAGTGCAGGAGGGGACGAGCTTTCACCGGCCCTTCCCGCTCACCTGGCAGGGAGGGGAGATGCCGACCGGGATCCCGGGACTCCGGGAGTGTGTGCCTGCGGCAGCCCCCCTTGGCCGGGCGCCTCTTCCCTGGCACACCCCAGCCAGAGGGTTGGCTGCTCCCGCATCCGTCACAGTGCCTGAGAGAACACGCCGGTGACGTGCCGGTCCCCTCCTCCTGTCCGCGGACACGGAGCAGCCGGCTCGGAGCCCCGACACGAAACGCGATGGAGAGGTCGAAGCTGCCGGGGACGCGTAGATGTAGCGGTGCTCGGGTTTTATGTGCTTAAAAAGGCATCTGTGGTGGAGCCAGGCGGCAGGCAGGGATCCCCGGGAAGCAGTGGACAGGTAAGTACCCCGGGGCACCGTGCCCCCGGCAGGGTGAGCTGCCTCCTGGCTGGGCCTGTCCCTATCCAGCAGTTGGGTGCCGCGGGGAATTTGCAACAGCCCCAACAGCAAGGGTCTGTCACTTTGCAGGAGGGGCAGACAACCCCCTCCCCGCAGCCTCTCCCTGAGCCCCTCAGACCAGGCAGGCTGTCGATCCCTGCTCTGACCACAGCGCAGACGGTGAAGGTGAGGGTCCCCCTCGCTATCCCTGCTAGGGCAGAGCCGCTGCCCTGGCTCAGGGGCCGGGGGTCTGTGCCTCCCCAAGGTGGATTAATCATTGCAGGGATAAACTTAGAGCTCTGGGGGAATCAGCTGTGGTATTTGGGAGGATCCACAGGACTCGGGAAGCAATCGGTGCTTCTGGTCCATGTGGAGTCAAGTGTGTGGGGAGCAGCCCTGTGCTCCGTGAAAGTGTTTTTGCCAGGTGCCCCCACCTGTCCCACCTGCAGCACCAAGCAGGTGGAACAGTGATTTCACCATATTTGACCCCAAAAAGCCCTTCAGAGAACTCCAGTGCTCTGCTGCAGACCCCTCCAAGGGAAACTAAACCCTCAGGAAGGGTTTGCTTGCCCTCCATCTCAGGTGTGCAAAGTCTCTTTGTCAGGGCTGGTTCCCTGCAGGGGGTTCCAGACTCGGCATGTGGAGGGTTTTTTGCCCCCATAGCTTTTTTGCAGGGAAGAAATTTCTCCCTTAATTTGGTATCCTAATTCCCTTCTCATGTATGGGGTTGGAGGTGCCTCCTGGTGAAAGCTGCAGTGTTTCTGTGCTGTTTCCTTGGTTTGGCTCCTGCCAGCATGTTTGGGGAGGAGGTGGTAGCACCTTGCAGCGGAGGCAAGGGCTTCCTGGCATCCCGGCGTGGGAAATGGGTGTGGGTCCCCAGCACAAGCTTGGCTCCCAGCATGGTTCAGACCTGACCCTGCCAGGGGCAGTAGAGACCAGTTATGTGTTATTGACCCTCTTTAAATGAATGTCCTAATTGCAAAGTGGCTGGGGTTAGTGGTGCTGTGGGTCTCGCAGCCCGTGGATAGCGGCGGTGTTGGTAAAAATAGAAGCGGTCAAAAAATGGATTTTTATTTTTACTTCGTAAAGTGTGTCCTGCTCAGATGTTTTGCTTTCATCTTGGGTTGAGGCAAGATGGCTTGCTGCTTCCACAGAACACAAAGAGAAAGCTTTGTTTTGGGTCAGCTGGGAAGCTCCAGCACAGCAAGCTGCAAACATGCTGTTTGACTTTGACACTCTCCCTCCCCTCGTTTGCTTTTTTTTTTTTTCTTTTAGGAGTTAAAGGTCACCACAATGTCATCTTGGAGCAAAATAACAAGTTAGCATTCAAAAAAAAAAAAAAAAAAAAGTTGAAACAAGCAGTTCATGAGCAGGCACCTCTGCAGGCTGCAGCTCGTGAGTGAGAGGTGGAAGGCATCTCTGGGGAGCCTGGGAGACTTAGCTCTCACCTGGGATGGAGACAAATCTCCCACTGGAGAAGGTGCATTTTGTTAACAAGGCAAAAAAAATAGAGAGACCGCACGGGCACAGAGCAGGACTGGGTCTGGAGACCTTCCTGGCCCATCAGTGTGCTGGGTGATGCCCACAAACATAGTTCCAAGATTCTTTGTTGGAGAAGTATCCAAGCAGGCAGTGTTCATCAGCCCAGGGCAGCCACAGGGTTTGATCTTGGCCTAGCCATAGCAACCAGAGTAGCATTAAATCCACCAGCTCGATCACCCAGCTTTCACGTCCCTCTGAGGCAGATCAGTGTCCAAGGGACACAAAAGGCTGCAAAACCTTTCTTAAAATAACACATTTATTTCTCTACTGACAGCAGCAGTGATGGCTCCCTCATGTATGCCATGAGCTCCAGCCCATGGGGGGTAAAAGAAGGAAATAGCCTAAAAATAGAGCAGCTTGGAAGTAGTTCATAAATAATAAACCAGCCTCCTGAAAGGGAGATAAAAATCCAGAAACTCCCTAAAGCCCTGGGTGCTGCTGTCAGTTTTACATGGAATGAGGAGGTGGCTGTCGCCACAGTGGCAGTATCAAACATTTCTTGGGCTTAAAACCCTAAATGAGAGTTGGAAAGAAAGCACCATTTTCCCCTCTTTTCTGTACAGAAAATTAATTTAAATTAATTTAAAAAAATTACTTTCCCAAATAATTTGCAAGTGCTGCTTGGTGGAGGCTGCTTTTTGTATTTCCCCCCTCCTTGAGCTTTGCAGTCCCCAGATAAGGCAGGACTGAGACATAGTCGTGACAGGTATTTGCGTCTCTCTCTCTCACACCCCAAAAATTCCCAGTGCTGAGAGGGATGGAGTTTGTTTGGGCTCAGCATACCCATCTGTATTTCCAGAAGCATCCTACCACTTGCGGCTTTGCTGAGCTGCCTTGGTTTTGGCCAAGATCCTTCTTCAAACCTTCCTCCCCGTCATCCCCGGTGAAGCCCTTGTGCTGCTTCTGGTTCACCCTAAAGCAAAGCAAGAGTTGGGAGAGGGGACGAAGGTTTATCCCAAGCACAGCCTCTTCCCACCACCAGCTTCTCCCTGCCTTTGTTGCCCAATTTTTGCTGGGCTCAGCTGGCCTTGCATCACACGTGCTGGTGGGTGGGAGTCCCACTGCCCTCCTGGGGGCAGGATGCATCACTGGGTGACACAGTTGGAATGGCTGGAGCTGTCCCCATCCTGTGCCGAGTGAGGGCTCCGTGGGAGTTGGCCGTGGGACAAGTCGTTTAACTAAACCTATCGCCTGTTCAGGCTAATCGCTTCCTAATGCCTCTGTAATCCCATTTAAAGCAACTGGCAGTCTAGAAAGTTACTGGCTCCCAGGGGAAGGTTAAAATGACCTGTATGGCTACACAAAAAGTTCCCCCAACTGCAAGGTCTAGTCCAATACGTGCTTCACGACGATTAGAAAACAGGGAATGTTCTGTTGAGCCTGTGTGCAGATGCTGCTGTGGGTTTACACTTGGGCATGCCTGTAGCAGAGCAACAGGGGTTAGGTGGTGGTGGTCAGGACCCCTTTCTGCTTCTCTTTGCCTTTTCTGGGGAGAAGGATCTGTTTGAGGCACAGAGTGTTCTGACTTGTAGTGCCTGTGGCAGGCAGAGTATTCTGTGTTTCATTTTGGATCTTTTTCTTCCTTTTTGTTAAGAAAGAAACCAACCCCTTTAGAGGGAGCCTCTGCAACCAGTTTCATCTGTGCCCCAGAAGAGGGCTTTTTCCCTTTGATTTGCCCACAGCTGGCAAGTTTCCAACCCCAAAGCTTGGGGAGGAGGTGGCGTGCCGTGTTTGCTGGCACTGGGCAGATACTGGCCAGCTGGTCTGCAGCTCTGCAGCTCCTTCCCCCTTCCCCTGCTCCTCCTGCAGCTGTGTTTGTTTCTCATTCTCCCGTGTCCTTACTTTACTTTTTCCCCCTGGATGCTGGGCGTTATGCTTGGCAGAGCCCAGCCAGACCATGGCCAAGGAAAAGCCATTAGGCTCTTGGCACAGTCCGCTTCCCTGGGGCCATGCAGGGGGGAGAGAGCTGGAGCTGAAACACAGCCTGGAGCCTTACTGCTCAGAGGAAGAGCCCATTGGAGGTCCTGCACTGCTCACTCCCACAAAGTTAGCTTTCCTCCCATGCAGAGCCCTTGTAGAGGTCTGAGCACAAGGCAGAGCCAGCTGCTCCCCTCTGGCTGGGGGCTGCTGGTGTGGTATCTCCCACAGCTATGCTTTGCTGCTTACTGCAGCCCCTGCATTCCCCCCAAAACCAGCCATGAGCCACTGGTACTCCAGCCCTGCTTGGCTCTCTGGGAGCTGTGGAGGAGCATGGATTTTCCCACCTTCACTGCAAAGCATCACCCAGCCTGGAGCAGCTGAGACATGCTGGGGACATGCTGAGGACAGGAAGGGGATGGTGCTGCAGATGAGTTGGAATTAAATCTGCCAGGGAGGCAGTTTAAATAAAATTAGGAGGGGCTGCCTGGAATTCATTGCGTGGTACCTTTTAGGGCTCTTAGTTATCCCTGTCTCTTAAAGATACTGTCAGTGGGCTGATCTGGCTCCTGTTCAGCTTCCTTCTACTCTCTCCCAGCCTCCACTCCTGCCTCACTGAAAACCTCCCAACAATAAAAAAAAAAAACATTAATTATGGCAGTGATTTGGTCCTTGTTGCCCTGGGGTTGTTCTCGGCATGGGGCCCAGGCTGTTTTCAGCATGTGTTGTCTTGCCCGGGGTAATTGGAGATGGTGTCTGGTACTCAGCGTGCGGCACCTGGCACGTCACAGTTGGGCAACGAGGGGCTGGGGGAGACAGCAAATGGATGACACGCTGTCCCTTGATTCAGAGGTTTTTCTGACACTATTTATATCCTCTTCGTTTGCAGAGATGAGTGTTCTGGGAGTCGGCGGAAGTGGGAACTCTCCTAACAATCCCTTTTTCCTCTGCTGAGAGACCCAGACTTACTTCCTTCCCACTCCTCTGCGAAAAGCTGTAGAGAAAACAGGGCACGATGTACACCTTCCTGCCCGAGAACTTCACACCTGTGAAGCAGAAGCCCTCCAAGGAGCTGAGGCCCATGCTCGGGGCCATCTTGCTGGGCCTCATGCTGTTCATCGCCGCAGTGGTGGCCTGGTGCTACTACACGGTGTCCCTGCGGAAGGCGGAGCGGCTCAAGACGGAGCTGATGGACCTGCGGGCGGATGGCTTCGTCATCAGGAACCAGCACGGGGAGGTGGTGTTCCGGCTGGCCTTCCGCTCGGGCAGCCTGGACCTGGAGTCGTGCTCCAAGGAGGGCGAGATCCTGAGCTGCACGCGGTCCAGCCGGGGGCCGCTCAACTTCTTCATCCAGACGGTGAAGCCCAAGGACACGGTGATGTGCTACCGCGTGCGC
>NW_020955455.1:216585-227633 GCF_003031625.1 Empidonax traillii | reverse complement strand
TCAGGAACCAGCACGGGGAGGTGGTGTTCCGGCTGGCCTTCCGCTCGGGCAGCCTGGACCTGGAGTCGTGCTCCAAGGAGGGCGAGATCCTGAGCTGCACGCGGTCCAGCCGGGGGCCGCTCAACTTCTTCATCCAGACGGTGAAGCCCAAGGACACGGTGATGTGCTACCGCGTGCGCTGGGAGGAGCTGGCGGCCGGCCCGGCGGTGGAGCACACCATGTTCTGGGAGGACGCCCACTGGTACGGGGGCTCGGAGATGAGCACCCAGCACTGGCCCATCCGCCTGGCCGGCTACCAGGAGCCCGTGCCCTACGTGACCAGCGACGTCTACTCCTTCCGCGACAGCTTCGGCGGCATCCTGGAGCGCTACTGGCTCTCCTCCAAGGCGGCGGCCATCAAGATCAACGACTCCGTGCCCTTCCACCTGGGCTTCAACGCCACCCAGCGCGCCCTCTTCTTCCAGGCCCGCTACAAGGACTCTCCCTACAAGCCCCCGCCGGGGCAGCCGCCCTTCCCCGAGCTCAGCTACCGCGTCTGCCTGGGCTCCGACGTCACCTCCATCCACAAGTACATGGTGCGCAGGTACTTCAACAAGCCCTCCAAGATCCCCGCCGAGAATGCCTTCCGATACCCCATCTGGTCCACCTGGGCACTCTACAAGAAAGATATAAACCAGGATAAAATTCTGCAGTTTGCGAGAAACATTAAGAAGTACCGTTTTAATTGCAGCCACATAGAGATTGATGACATGTACACCCAAGCCTATGGGGACTTTGACTTTGACCCTGTCAAGTTCCCCAATGTGACAGAGATGTTTGCAAAACTGAGGGAAGATGGCTTCAAGGTCACTCTGTGGACTCACCCTTTCATAAACTACAATTCCTCCAATTTTGGTGTGGGGATTGAGCGTCAGCTGTTCATCAAGGAGCCGTCGGGGCGGCTGCCGGCCATGGTGGAGTGGTGGAACGGCATTGGGGCCATCCTGGACTTCACCAACCCAGCAGCCCGGGACTGGTTCCAGAGCCACCTGCGCCAGCTCCGGCACAAGTACGGCATCTCGTCCTTCAAGTTTGATGCGGGCGAGACCAGCTACCTGCCCAAGCAGTTCAGCACCTTCCGCCCGCTCTCGGACCCCAGCATCTGGTCCCGGCGCTACACGGAGATGGCCATCCCCTTCTACGAGCTGGCCGAGGTGCGGGTGGGCTACCAATCCCAGAACATCTCCTGCTTCTTCCGCATCATCGACCGCGACTCCGTCTGGGGCTACGAGCTCGGCCTCAAGTCCCTCATCCCCACAGTGCTCACCATCAGCATGCTGGGGTACCCCTTCATATCTGCTGACATGATCGGAGGGAATTTTTTCCCCAATAAGACAAATGGGGCGGTGGAGATCCCCGACCGGGAGCTGTATGTGCGGTGGCTGGAGCTGTCAGCCTTCATGCCCTCCATGCAGTTCTCCATCCCGCCCTGGCTCTACGACAAGGAGGTGGTGGAGATCGCCCAGAAGTTCACAGAGCTCCACGAGTCGCTGGTGGCCCCGCTGCTGCTGGAGCTGGCCGGGGAGGTCACCGACACGGGCGACCCCATCATCCGGCCCATCTGGTGGATCTCGCCCCGCGACAAGGCCACTCACAGGATCGACTCCCAGTTCCTCATCGGGGACACCCTCATGGTGGCCCCTGTCCTAGAGATGGGCAAGCAGGAGCGGGATGTCTACCTGCCGGCGGGCAAGTGGCGCAGCTACAAGGGGGAGCTGTTTGAGAAGACGCCAGTGCTGCTCACCGACTATCCCGTTGACCTGGATGAAGTTGCCTATTTCCTCTGGGTGTCCTAACAGGCTTCTTCTCCAGCTTTGGAATAACCATGCCTTACCTAGGACTTTCTAACAGATAATAATTCTAATTGCACATTTCATTTGTGACTGGGTTGGAGGAAGGGAATTAAATAGACTTCACTGTTCTTGGGGATAATTTTTTTTTACTTGGGGATTGATCTTGTTTTTTTTAATTTGGGTCAGGTGGGAAACTCTGATTGAATAATGGTAGGCAGCAATTTCTCTGTATAGGTCAGTAAGAAATTGACATTCTGTCTGCAGACACTTAGTAAACCCAATACTTTGTCAGTTCCCAAGGATTTCAAGACATGGAAGTTGGTTAGTGCCAGTGGGAGCTTTTCTAGTTCTGTGGGAGCACCCAGCTCTGGGTATGAGGGTGTGTGATGTTGGGAGGGTTTCTGCAGCACAGGCAAATATATTGAAAAGGATATTTTTAAAAGCAGAAAGCAAAATATAGATATGTATATATACACATATTTTTTTACCCCTTATGTCTAACGTGGCACCAGACTAACAGTTGCCCCATTCTCCTGCTTTCCTGGCTACCAGGCAGGCCAGGTTACTCGAGTGGTGTTGATGTGTTTTAATTTTATGGGCTGCTTATTGCCTGCTGGGACAGCTGCATCCCACCTCCTCGCCCATTTGACACCCTGTACAAGGCTCTTACCTTTGTATTTTGCCCTGGGCATCAACACTGCCTTTCCTAGAACGGCGCTGCCCTTACCAGCACGTCCCATTAGTCCTTTTTAAACATTTATGCACCCGCTTTGTTACATGATTATCCTGCTGATACCATCCTTTTTTTGGTTTTTAAGGACAGATGAGGTTTGTTGCCGGCAGAAGGACTGCCTGGAGCAAAGCCGCTCTCACAAGCACTGAGTGTGGCGCGTCCCCGGGAACAGGCGGTTCCCGCGAGCAGCACGTGTCTGGGATTGGCGGGGAGGTTTGCTGCTAGCCGGCTTGCCCGTGGGTGGAAAACACCGGCTTTCTGGACCGATGGGTCTGTGCCAGCGGGTGTTCTCACCGCGCCCACGGAAACGTTGTCATCCGAGGCAAAATTAAACCAACACCCGCCTCAGGTCGCGTTTAGGGGCGATGATTTTGGTGAGGGTTTTTCTGAGTCAGCCTCCTCTCTCTCTCTGGGAGAGTCCTAAGGATCCTAAGGATCTTCCTCAGGCAGCTGGAGGTGGGATTGCTATCAGAGGCTTCCAGAGGGGACACGGGGTGATGTGATCCTGCACCCCAAATCCCCTGCAGCTGCAGAGATGACTCTTTCACAGATTCTCCACTTGGTTTTATATGGAAAGATGCATTTACAGAGACTCAAGACAGAGCAAGCAGGATTGAAGTCTGGCATCCTTCCTCCCTAAGGCAGGACATTCCCGGCTGTGCTCTGGTTTGGGAATGGGTGTTAGCCCCTGAATTTTTAATGACCTTCTGCGGAATTGAACTGCAATGACTGGGGAGGGTTGGGACACCAGCCAAGGACAGCTCACAGCATCCTCAGGGCTTCTCCTGGGATTGTGTCTGAGCATGGGTCTGGCATGAGTCTGCCACTGAGGGAGATGGTTCATGTTTTGATTAGGGTTGGGTACCAGTGAGGGTCTTTCCCAAAGTCCAGTTCCTACCACTGGGCTTTGCAGGAGGCAGAGAAGGAGATGCACTAAACTTGATGTTTGTGGTGGGATCCAGGAGGAGAAATTTAGGTGTTAGGGGCAAAATCTGAATCTACTTTTATAGTTAGGAAAGAAGTGAGAAAGTCTGGTTTGAGGGACTCTTTGGAATATCTCTTAAGATCTGAGTCTGCCCTGCATAATTCGGCGTTCCGGCCTCAAGATGTAAGGGGAGCTTTATAGGTCCTCGCCCAACTGGAGCACAAGTATGTTCCAAAGCTCGTTTCTCAGGCTTCTAATTCTAAAGCACTCGAGCTTGTTCCTCACCACCAGTGCAAATAGTGATTATGGCACCAGTTATAGGTTCCTTCTGGCAAGGAGTTAATCCTGGAATCTCAAAGTTGTTCGTCAGGGCACTAGCAGGACTTGGGCCTTGTTTGGAGGGTGGAGGTGAAGGCAAGGATCTCCTGGAGGTGAGTCTGGCCAAAGCCTGCAAGGAGGACTGGGTGTGGAGAGACCTCCAGAAGTTCTTAAAGGTCATGGTTTGGGAGGCTCCAGCTCTTCCCTTTCAGCCTTTGCTCATGAAATACTTGTCAGCCCTTGGTATGGGAGTCATTAGGTGGAGGAGATGTTGCTGCACAGCTCAGCTGCCAATGCAGAAGTGGGATCCTTGACATAGGACTTCATGGGAAGGATCTCAGGAGATATTGCATATCTTCTCTTCCCCTGTTTCTGTGCCACTCACCACATCCCTCACTAGTAAGGGACTGTGTGAAGAGAAACACAGTGTTCCTCTTAGCATCCCTCTACTATTAAAATGATGGGAGCAGCCAGATGAGTGCCTTCAATCTCCTCTCAGTGGTTTCGGGCACTGTCAGGGAGGTCATGGAGGAAATTCTCCATTAGACACACTGTCTTCTTTCCCCTCCCCTCGAAAGAAAGGCTTTTATTAACAAAGTTTTAATTTCCTTTTTATTTAACTATATCATAAATGGGTAATAATATACAGTACCCTTATTTTTCTAAATGCTGCATGGCTATTCAGTACTCCAGCAAGGAGAAGGGTAAAGCTGCTGAGAGGATGTAAAGGGTGGTGTTGGGTATAGACTCAGCAGTGCAGCCTTCAGGTGTCTCACAGGCTTCTAGGTGCCCTTTCCATCCAGCTTTTTACCAAAACCACTATATCTAACATTATGCTGTAGCACTGCAGGACTTGAGGATCTCTCGGACCTTGCAGACCACAAGCTCTGCCCAGACACCTTGAGAATTGCTGCTAGGGGGACTTCTCTGATTTACACCATGAGTCACTGACCAAAGCAGGATTTAGCTTTGTCTCAGCCAAGGAAAAGTCCCAAAACAGTTTTGGGAGTTGGATTCGCCTTTCCACATGTGATGCTCATGTGATGGAATTCTGAAGCTTGCACTGTTGTGTATCGGGTTTTCCTGGGTGCTTGTGTTTGCACATGCTGTCCTACGTCAGACTGTAATGCTGGTGGGTCTGTTTTTAACCACTTTTCTAATTCTTAATTGTTATGAACTGTAACATGAATCACCTTGATTGAGATAAAATTTTGGAAAACAAAAAGAAGTTTAACTATTTTTATCTTTACCAGGTTGGTTCAGCTGGTGGTTCAGGGGTATTTGGGGCTTTTTTTTACCCTCATCTTCCCTGAAATCAGGGTTGAGATTTTTTTGGTTTAATTAAAGCTGGCAGCCTGCAGCTTTGGTATATGATCTAAAAGGAGGAGCTGGCAGTCATCCCACTGTTGTGTTTGCAGTGGTGGCAGATGATCCCACTGGATCAAGAAGTGTCCTGCCTTAGGTCCTGGCATCAAGGAAAATAGCTGTGCCTTAGGGATGGCCTGAAAAAGACCATATCCAGGCAAACCCCAATACTGTATCAACCCCAGGGGTGGGGGCCATACTGCCATGCCCCTGATTTTACTGATATCCACCCAAAAAGGGCTCATCAACCCTGACTCTGGGGGGGTTTGCTAGTCCACACTGTTCTCAGAGGACACATACTTTGGGACTGTTTGCAGGAAATGAAGAAGAGGAGCCTGCACTCTGTTTCCCTTGAGCACCCCAGAAGGTCCTTCTGGGCCCTGGCTGTCCCCACTGTCCCCAGGGGTCCCCTTTTCCAGATGGCACTGACAGCAAGGATGAGGATGGAGTAGATATTTGTGGCTATGAGAGTGCCAGGAATGGAGCATGTGAAGCTCATTTAGGAGCCTGCTTTGCCCCACACCACTCCCTTTGCCCCACATAATGTTTTTCCTTCCCTTTCCATTGTTACTGCACAAAGTATAGCTGCCTTGTTCCATCAGGCATCAGTAGCCCTGGCCAACACATTCAGCACGGCTTGAGGAATGAGAGGAACTTCACTCCTTTTGCAATAAAAAACATTTTCCCAGTGTTGTTCCTTTGACTTCTTCCTTGGATGTGAGTGTTATCCGCACACTTGGCTGATGATTACATGGAGAGTGAAGCTGGCCCTGCTGAAGACCTTGGCAAGTTGCAGCACTCAAAGCCTTGCAGCAGATCCTCAATAATGCAGAGGTCCTCCTTGGAATCAGTGCTTTAGGTCTGGGTTTGGTTTGCATCCTCCCAAAAGCTGGTGCTGTGTGTAGGGAGGGTGTCAGGGATGTGGGAATAGCGAGTGGGGGCAGCTCTGTGCTGTATCCCAGCTAAGTGGCAGTGCTTGAAAACACATCCACAGCTGTGTATTGCACAGGTGGGAGTGCTTATGGCAAAGTCCCAACCCCACTGGGGCTGCAGCAGAAGCCCAGAATAACTGGATTTCAAGGAGGTGCCTGTGGGTGACAGCAGAGGAGTGGGTGCTGACTCGTGAGAGTGAGCATGTCCACATTGGTCAACATAACAGCTTTTAATAAAAGGTAAGAAAAAAACAACAGGCAGGCAGACCCCAGGGCCAGGGAGGACCATGGTAAAAGGACAGACTGACAGCAGCAGAGACCTTCAGGGCATGTGGCCAGGCTGGCAGCTCAGGAAAAAAAACACCTCCTCAATCTCAACTCGTCCGGAGCCCAGTGGGAGCTGCCAGCCTGTAGATGCCTTGTGCCAGGAGAGCCATGAGAGATGGTCTGGGCTGAGGCAAAATCCCAGAGGCCAAGTAGAGAAAACCAGAGATTTTTATTTATTTTATTATTTTTCCAGGAGGGCTCGGTGGTTTTTATCTCAGTGATCATCAGAGATCAAGAGCAATAACCTGCCCCTGCCAAAAAATTAGCAAACTGGGGTGAGCTGTGTGCTGGGGCAGAGTCACATTGTCACCAGCACCTCCAGCAAAGAGCTCTTGCTCAGCACTGGGAGTGCAAAAAAACAATCGGGACTGAAGCTTAGCAAGGCAAACAAGATGTTCCTCTGTCAGCACACAGTCCTGGTGCTGCAGGAGGGCGTGGAGAAGTGGCTGTGGTGCCAGCTGCTCGCAGGATGCTTCCAGCACCCATCCCCCATGGCTCCCTGTGACTTGGCTGGGCGGCAGGGAAAGGCACTGGGGGAAAGATTGGAAAGGGATGGGGGAGGCATTTTTGCAGCCATAGTAGCAGGCATCTCATGTCACCCCCAGAGTTTGCAAAAAGTCTCAGTGATCCCTATTTTTTTCCACCCAGTCTGTGATGTGATGCAGGTGGGTGGCAGAGCTGTGTGTGCATACAGAACACACTGATTACACAGGCAGAGGTGCCATATGAGGGGGCTGGAGTCTGGCTCTCCCGCCTCTCCTCAGCATTGAGGGCAACAGCTTTGCAGAAAGCTTTTTTTTTTGGTGCAGCAACAACAGCCAGAGGAATTTTGCTGGACCCCTCTAGGACCCTTTGGTTCCCCCAAGCTCATATGTCAGGGACCCCTTGGGGCTTCAAAGCAGCAACAGAGAAGCATTCAGAAACATTTTCTCAACCTCGGGGGAGCTGCATCCTTGGAAACTACTATCCTGGATTAGAAGAAAGCCCATGGTAAGGATTTAGAGATATCCTGTTAACCCTGAACACAACTGGCAGACTGAGCATTGCCTTCCCTTTCACATCCTTTTCACATTACTGCAGCTTGAGCTGCTTTCAGGGGCATCTAGATGTTCTGGCTCACCCAACTTGGCGTTGCTGTTGTGCCACTGTGCCCATGCAGAGTCCCCTCGGTACAAAAGAAGTAACAGGAGTCTGAGCGGGTTTTGGGGCTGCTTCACCTGGACACCAAACTAAGTCTGGAAGGAGTGTGATGTTCTCTATCCTCTGTTTACCTTTTGTACAGATCAGCACTTGGAAAAACCCCTAAAGAAGGGAGCTCTCTTATGCGTTGGGGCCACACAAAAGCTTTACCTCTCAGGCAGTGTGCCAGGGTCAGCAAGATCTGTCTCTCATTTTGGGAAGGCACATTGCAGCCCAGAGACTCCTGGACTCTCCTAAACTGCTCAGACATGTCACCCTTAAACTTCTGTTTGCTTAAAAACAGCAGGGAAGGTTGGACCAAGAGTGGAGAGCATTTCACAGACAGCCTGCCTACCACAAGCCGTCAGGAGCTGCTGACACACCTTCACTCAGGAGAATTCACCTGTACGGGCAGGGTACTGGCTCATGGACAGAGATGTCCATTAGCCCAAGATGGGAGAACATTTTCAATGGGGAAACTGAGGCAGGAGGGCACTCAGGCTGGTTTGTTGTCTGAACTCTCTGAGGAGGCCAAGTTCTCCCTTGGGACCTGACAGGTTGTGCACCCCTTGGCTCTAAACACGGTCCCAAAACACACATGTATCCTATCAAATCTAAACCCTGACGTGGTACTATGTTTTAGTCTTTACTGCCATGAGGGAGCCCCTGGTGGTCTACTGGTTAAGGACACGGCGCTGTCACCGCCGAGGCCCAGGTTCGATTCCCAGTTAGGACACTCCCTGGGCAGATGGAGCTCGTTAGCCCTGTAAGGCAATCCATCTACGTCCTGAGGACTTCACTGCCACCGTCCAAGCTCGCTTGGCCCCGGCAGATGAACCTCAGGATTAAAGGGTGGGCTCAGTTCCGCGCACACTGTGTCTCACCTAAAAAATCCAGTGCGCAGGCTGGAAGGCGAAAAGACCTTCCCCGGTTCTTCGTTTACGAAGACTGGCCATTACATTACTACCATGAGATTTCACCACATTTTACAGGCTTACCTGAATTCACACCATCGACATGATTCTCAATGGGTAAAACAGTTGCCACAGCATTAGCCATTGCCGTGGCTTTATTCTCCTTGCTCAGATAGCTCAGCCCATGTGACAGTGTAAACTCCTCTTCACTCCTGCATCAGCTCCCATCTGTTGTGCAAGCTGCAGTTTGGGTGCCTTCCTCTCCAGGATAACCACAGACTGCTTTTTGTAAAAAAAAAAAAAAGTAATTTGCTGCAGCTGCCTCCTTCACTAAGCACATGAAATTTTAAATACCTCAGGGGATCACCTGTGAAACTGGGTAACAAAGGAGTCCATGTAATTTCCTTTATAAACAAGAAACGTGCATGGCATTTCTTGGTGGGAAAAGATTATGAGCAGAGACTGTGTTTCTGTACATTGCACTTGTCACACTGCAATAACAAAGACACCCATCCAACAAATATTAATTAGTTATTGAGCACCACTTGCCACAAAAAACAGAAGTCTCAGTGTTATCTTCAAATTTCATAAGGAAGTACTTCTACATAAAAAAATATACAAAGTCCCAGGTCATTAAAGCTGTTGGTTAATCAATCACTGAGTCCATTGCACACTGATGAGGACCATGTTAGGATACCCAGAGGAAATAGGCAACTTCATCCAGGTCAACGGGATAGTCAGTGAGCAGCACTGGCGTCTTCTCAAACAGCTCCCCCTTGTAGCTGCGCCACTTGCCCGCCGGCAGGTAGACATCCCGCTCCTGCTTGCCCATCTCTAGGACAGGGGCCACCATGAGGGTGTCCCCGATGAGGAACTGGGAGTCGATCCTGTGAGTGGCCTTGTCGCGAGGCGAGATCCACCAGATGGGCCGGATGATGGGGTCGCCTGTGTCGGTGACCTCCCCGGCCAGCTCCAGCAGCAGCGGGGCCACCAGCGACTCGTGGAGCTCCGTGAACTTCTGGGCGATCTCCACCACCTCCTTGTCGTAGAGCCAGGGCGGGATGGAGAACTGCATGGAGGGCATGAAGGCCGACAGCTCCAGCCACCGCACGTACAGCTCCCGGTCGGGGATCTCCTCTGCCCCCTCTGTCTTGTTGGGGAGGAAGTTCCCTCCAATCATATCTGGCAGTACAAATGGGTACCCCAGCATGCTGATGGTGAGCACTGTGGGGATGAGGGACTTGAGGCCGAGCTCGTAGCCCCAGACGGAGTCGCGGTCGATGATGCGGAAGAAGCAGGAGATGTTCTGGGATTGGTAGCCCACCCGCACCTCGGCCAGCTCGTAGAAGGGGATGGCCATCTCCGTGTAGCGCCGGGACCAGATGCTGGGGTCCGAGAGCGGGCGGAAGGTGCTGAACTGCTTGGGCAGGTAGCTGGTCTCGCCCGCATCAAACTTGAAGGACGAGATGCCGTACTTGTGCCGGAGCTGGCGCAGGTGGCTCTGGAACCAGTCCCGGGCTGCTGGGTTGGTGAAGTCCAGGATGGCCCCAATGCCGTTCCACCACTCCACCATGGCCGGCAGCCGCCCCGACGGCTCCTTGATGAACAGCTGACGCTCAATCCCCACACCAAAATTGGAGGAATTGTAGTTTATGAAAGGGTGAGTCCACAGAGTGACCTTGAAGCCATCTTCCCTCAGTTTTGCAAACATCTCTGTCACATTGGGGAACTTGACAGGGTCAAAGTCAAAGTCCCCATAGGCTTGGGTGTACATGTCATCAATCTCTATGTGGCTGCAATTAAAACGGTACTTCTTAATGTTTCTCGCAAACTGCAGAATTTTATCCTGGTTTATATCTTTCTTGTAGAGTGCCCAGGTGGACCAGATGGGGTATCGGAAGGCATTCTCGGCGGGGATCTTGGAGGGCTTGTTGAAGTACCTGCGCACCATGTACTTGTGGATGGAGGTGACGTCGGAGCCCAGGCAGACGCGGTAGCTGAGCTCGGGGAAGGGCGGCTGCCCCGGCGGGGGCTTGTAGGGAGAGTCCTTGTAGCGGGCCTGGAAGAAGAGGGCGCGCTGGGTGGCGTTGAAGCCCAGGTGGAAGGGCACGGAGTCGTTGATCTTGATGGCCGCCGCCTTGGAGGAGAGCCAGTAGCGCTCCAGGATGCCGCCGAAGCTGTCGCGGAAGGAGTAGACGTCGCTGGTCACGTAGGGCACGGGCTCCTGGTAGCCGGCCAGGCGGATGGGCCAGTGCTGGGTGCTCATCTCCGAGCCCCCGTACCAGTGGGCGTCCTCCCAGAACATGGTGTGCTCCACCGCCGGGCCGGCCGCCAGCTCCTCCCAGCGCACGCGGTAGCACATCACCGTGTCCTTGGGCTTCACCGTCTGGATGAAGAAGTTGAGCGGCCCCCGGCTGGACCGCGTGCAGCTCAGGATCTCGCCCTCCTTGGAGCACGACTCCAGGTCCAGGCTGCCCGAGCGGAAGGCCAGCCGGAACACCACCTCCCCGTGCTGGTTCCTGA
>NW_020955455.1:133917-216529 GCF_003031625.1 Empidonax traillii | reverse complement strand
ACCAGTGGGCGTCCTCCCAGAACATGGTGTGCTCCACCGCCGGGCCGGCCGCCAGCTCCTCCCAGCGCACGCGGTAGCACATCACCGTGTCCTTGGGCTTCACCGTCTGGATGAAGAAGTTGAGCGGCCCCCGGCTGGACCGCGTGCAGCTCAGGATCTCGCCCTCCTTGGAGCACGACTCCAGGTCCAGGCTGCCCGAGCGGAAGGCCAGCCGGAACACCACCTCCCCGTGCTGGTTCCTGATGACGAAGCCGTCCGCCCGCAGGTCCATCAGCTCCGTCTTGAGCCGCTCCGCCTTCCGCAGGGACACCGTGTAGTAGCACCAGGCCACCACTGCGGCGATGAACAGCATGAGGCCCAGCAAGATGGCCCCGAGCATGGGCCTCAGCTCCTTGGAGGGCTTCTGCTTCACAGGTGTGACATTTTCAGGCCTTTCTTTGGCAGTACCCTTTGGGGCATTTCCAAGTTTTCCCAGGCGGTGAGTAACCCCACTGTCCATGATTGCTTTGCAGAAACTTTGCTGCTGAATTCTATCACTCCCACCGGTGGACAGAAAATCCAGGATGATGCATGCAGGTGTTCAAAGCCTCCTTTCCAAAGCTTGACCACTCACATCTGCAATGTTATTTCATGAAACAAAGGGCCATAAACACCAAAAAAACCAATTAAATCTTGCTGAGGGCCACAGCTCCTCTACTCCATCTGCAGCCCTGTGGTTCTGGCTCACTTTACTCTCCAGTGGCAGCCTGTTTACTGGCAGCGGGGCTGAGCTTTTCTTGGAGCGGATCTGTGCCAGGATTCCCATGACCCTCTCTTGGCTGCAACCTCACTGCATCCCACAGAGCAAGGAGGAAGGGATGAAAGTCAGACCAGAGCCTGGAGGAGAAAGGGGCCAGAGGAAGTACCTGGTACCTGAGTGTACAGGCTGGACTTCACAAGATGATCTGTTTTTACAGTAATTATAAGCCCTGCTGGATTTCCCTTCCTATCCATATATTCTCTGCTTCAAACATAGGCAGAGAAAGGATGCACTGAGGTCTCCAGTCTCACCTGCTGTTCCCCACCACCCTCTGTGGATGCAGTTGGCGAGTGATGTTTTATGTGCCTACACTTTGTTCCTTTCCTGAGCTGCATGGAGATGTGGGTTTGTGGGGATATGTTTCTCTGGGGCAGCTGGGTAGAGCCTGTCCTGATACCTGTCTCAGAGCCATCACCCCAGGACAGCCCCTCTTGCCCTGGCAGGGGCAAAAGGGAATGTTTCCCTACATCTCTGTCTCTGTTTTTTATTGTAATTCAGTTGTCCTAATTTATTATAATTTGTAGCTCCTGGGCTTATGCCAGGCAAGGCACTACAATGCAATGGGGATGGAAGATATTTTGGTACAGAGCTTAGGTTAAATTGAGGTTGTTGAAAGACCAGGACTATATTAAAACCTTGTTTTGTTGAGGTATGCACAGAAGGTGACACACGTTCCAGCTGTATCAAGCATCACCAAGCACAGCTGAGCATCTACTGCCAACAAAAGCACAGGCAGGTAAAACTGAGGCCAGAGGCTCAAGGCAATGCACTCTGTGCAGCTGGGCTCGCAGCTCCCCTGGCCCCATCCTGGGGTCTGTGTGATCCGCCAGCATGCAAATTTCCAGGAGCAGCCTATATGGAGAGGGGGGGAAAGAGCCAGCTTGCTTCTCCGAGCTGTGCCCATTAATATGTGCTGGGTGTATTTACCCGTGTCACCATGACATCAGTATCTAAGTATACAGAGATGATAAGCCACCCTGAGAGCCATTAAAAATGCCAGAGGTCACCACCTTTGGGATCAATCACAGCAGATGCCCGACTGCCCAAATTAGCTGCCTGGCTAGTTTTTGTAATGCACTCTTGGGGTGAGTGAGGCTTTGCTGAGAAAAAGCTGGAGTGGATAAAAAGTGTTCCCAGGAAAGCCCTGGCTGTGGTAGGGAAGTGAGAGAAGGGAGGTTACTGATGCCCCAAAAAGATGGTGATCCAGGACAGGGGTGGGTTTGGGGAGCAGGCTGGATTACATGAGCTCGGGGCACTCTGGCAGCTCCAAAGTGCTCAAACCTGGCAGCCTCCCCTGTGCTGGCCTGGCTCCTGACACAGCTTTGAATTCAGCTCAGGTGGTTTACACTGAAACCCTTGTGTTTTGGCAAAACAACGTTTTCACTGTGAAGAGATTTTTATGTGCTGAGTCAGTCCTCAGTTGCCGACCTTGGAGTTTTCCTCCTCTTCTTCCTTCCTCCTTTCTCGCTCCCAACCAGCCTTGAGACAGAAGTCTTTAAAATGAGCTGCACCACTTTCCAGGGTGAAAAAACAAGGAAGAGAAAGATAGGCTATCCCCTTTCCTTTTTTTTTTTTTTTTTGTTTGTTTGTTTTGGTTTTGTGTTTGTTTGGTTGGTTGTTGTTGGGTTTTTTTGTTAATATTAACACATTAAAAAAGCCCAAAACACAGGGACATCATGACTCAAAAATCCCTACAAGAATAGCAGACATGAAGAAAGTTTCCAAGCTTTGACTTGGATTTCACTCCCTGATAGTTGCTTTAAATCCCTTGATTTCCCCAGGAACAGATGATCAGTGGCAGAAAACTGGCAAATGAGCAAGCCAGGACTCCTGAGCCAAGCTGTCCTGTCCCCAGGGTCTTTTGGGTTTTCCTAACTCCTGTTATGTCGTGGGATGCCAAGTTGGTATCCCAGCCCTGCCCCTCGCAGAGGAGAGGTGAGATGTGGGTGGTCACAGGGGAGTGCAGGCACTGGCACATCTGGAGGCAGCCCAGCATGAAACTGGGATGCCCAGGATAGATCCCACCAGGGAAAAGGAATTTCTGAAGCTTCCCTTCCACATCCTTCAGGACTTAGGCTCATGAGAGCATTAAACATCTGCAGACCTAGCTGGCAGCCTGATTGTTGCCCAATGGGGATGAGAAGGACTCTTGACAAAGGGCGCACAGAGGTGACCCAGAGCCCAGATCCAGCCCTACCCTTGCTCCATTCACGGGGTTATGGCATCACAGTGTTCGTAACCCGTGATTATTTAACCGGTCCTTGCAAAGCCACTCTGTTCCAGTTATTAACCCACACAGAGTGCAAGTGACTCCAAGCAAGGATGGCATAAATGCTCCCGTAGTGCCCTGAAAGCCAGATGTCCCAGGGGTACAGGCACTGTTGTGTTATATTTGGGCTGGTTGGTCGGGTGCTAATCTGGTATGGATCTGGCACAGTTGGTCCTCCAGGCTGAAAGAAGCCAGGATTCCTCACCCCAAGGATCTAAGCACGCACAGATTAAACATTGACATATCCAGCACCGTGACATGCAGAAAATGAGCCAGGACTTCAGACCCTCTTATAGGTAAACAGAAGCTTCAAGGGTTTCAAGAGATGAAACACATATCAGCCAGCTTGAAGGGCAGCTGCAAACCTAAATCCCTCAGTGCACCTTCCCTCAGAGTCTCCTTCCTCTACACCACATCTGTCCCCAGCAACCCCCCTGATATCTTGGCATATGTAGCAGAAGGCCTCAGTTCAGGTTCCAGCTGTGTGATTCCTGAAACCTGTTTTTCACCAATCCAAGATGTTTACCTGCCTGCTGGTGCAGGACGACCATCACTTAATCAAGGAACCCATCAGGAGACAATTCTTTCTTACAATAAAGGTATAGCTTTCTACATTGAAATTCTTTTTATTATAGGTTATCAAACACTTAGGAGTCACTCTTGGGTGCTCATAGGGAGCATACACAATATGTCCTAGCAGAAAGCACCATAGATAGCTAAACATAATAAGTCATAAACAAACTATTGCCCTGTCAAACTCTGCAAGAACTGATTAATCATTTACCAAGCCCTTTTAGACTGTTCAAAATGGTCCTTTTTAACAGAAAACACGCACAAAGTAGAAAGCAGTTCCCATCAGCTGTCATTTCTTACAGAAGCGTGGCAAACATGGGCGTCATAAGGGGGATTTATTGCTAAAAGGGGCACGGGGGAGATCTGCTCACCATTTTTCCTGTGCATAGAGATGACGTGAGAAAAGAGGTGCCTGCTATCACTGCAGCCAAGGAGGGAGAGCCAGGGTTATCTCATGAGCTGCCACAGATTAGCTACAAAGCCAACAAGGCTTAACACGAGGTGGAAGTGGCTGGGGGATGAATGCAGAGGGTGAGGTGACATTGCCAAGGACACTCTGCAGTCCATGTGGTGTGTGCAAGGGCACCAGCGTCCCTGCCACCGGCACCCAGCACTTACGGAGCACCTGGAACAACACAAGGGGGTGGAGAGGAGGGACATAGTCTGAGTTCCTCTCTTGGAGTGGTGCAGGACCCTGCTCCACCTGGAAATATTGTCCTGAAGGGACAATATCAGCCACGGTGCTGAGTGCACCCGTCACCACAGCTCTGGGCCTTTAGCAATTCCTGATAACTCCAGTGAGACCCACACCAGCTCACACCCACCAGACCGCTCTGAGCAGGCCTGTTTCTGGAAGCCTGATGTGGGGGCCTCTGCCATGCTCCCCGTGGCAGAGGGTTTTTAGCTCACCTCAGTGTGAAGGTGGTTGCACAGACTCTGCTGGCTTCTGCCTGCACGGGGTGCTGCTACAAAGCTGATTACCCCGTGCAAGCCTGACAGGGCCATAAGCCCCCCAGAGTCTTGCAAATCCAGCTCAGGTATAGAGCAAAAATGTTACCTGGATTTTTTCCACATCCAGAGAACTCCAGTCCCTCAATACTGGGAAAGAAATAGAGTTTACTGCACAGATCTTTCAGTCTTAATTGCTATAGGAGCAGGCAGTGGAAGATCCACTCCTGTCCTCTTGAATAGACAAACTCCTCCCTCCAAAGACAGCAGAAAAAACATTGCCAAATCAACTTTTTCCCTATTTCAGAGCTCTCTCTGACTCCTGAGCCTGCACACAGTGTCCATGTGCTGCTGCTAGTGGCCACGGCATCCCGCTGCACGCTGAGTGCCGCTCTGCCCACATCCTTGGGAAGGAGCTCCATCTGCTGAGCCAGTGGCTCAGGCTGAGTCCCAGAGACCACTGCCAGACTTGTCCCGGGGCTGTGGGGTGACTGGTCATCAGGCATTCCCAGGGTAGCACTGAGGTCATCAGACCCTCTTGTGTCAGGATCACTGCTCGTGAGGAACCCCAGGGAGTTTTTTGTGGTGCCTTCCCCTGTTGGAGAAACAAACTGAGCAGAGAGTGATAAGCAAAGCCCAGGTGAGGGGAGAAAAGGTCCTTGTGAGCAGACTGAGGGAAAGTGGAAATACAGGAAAAGGGGGAATAAAAGGATGCTGTCATCTGTCTGCTTTGAATGAAGTCAGTGAGCTGAGCTGGTGTCAAGTGAAGGAAGAAGCCAGAAATTGACTTGGGTCTCAGTTGGGCTTTCTCCCACCTAGACCCAGGCTCAGCTGGAGGCTCTGCTTGGAGAAGGAGCCCCTGGGAGATGGGTGCAATAGCAGATAGATGAAGGAGCTCAGTTCTTGAAGGGGAACTACACTTGATCGCTGTTTTCTTGTGACAATGACCCAAACACTCACCATGAGGGCAGGAGCAGTTAGGTCCTTGAGGGACGCTTCATGCTCTGCATGGGTTAAGGCAACTGCCTGCCAGGGTAAGCGGTCCTGGACAATTCATGCCTGCCCCTATGGGACTTCTTGTGGCATTGATGCACCCTCAGTGTGAGATGAGGATCTCAGGCAGACTGAGCACATCTGCTCTGGGATCCCCATGATCTCAGCCTGCTGCTCCCATGGGACCAGGAGCACATCTGCAAGGATACATCTAACCCAGGCATTTCTGGAGCTGTTGCTTTATCCCAGACCAGCTCCACCTCCCAGCCATGGGAGAATTTTGGTATGTAACAATACCCTTTTCCTTCTGCATCCCTTCTTGGAGATACAGGATCTTTACTGTGGTTATTTTTGTAAATACTTGATGGCAAGTGTTTCTCTGCGAACAAAAGTTTCAGTGCAGAGAAAACCTGCAATAGGCAGAGAGCTGAAAAGAAAGCCAATGAGCATTTGCACCTTGCCTGAAGGATGTTAGCCAGGGAGAGAGGAAGATTACACTCCTGAAATACCAAACAAACAGGGAGCCCCTCAGAACCCCAGTCCTTCTCACCCTGCAGACCCAGTGCAAGTTTTGCCATGTCTGTTCTGGGGTGACACTAAGGATACAGGATTGAGCTCGGATTTTAAGCTGCTTGCTGGTGTCCTTGGTGTCATAAAGTACCTTGCTGGCTCCCAGGCTGGAGTGAAAACCTAAGAGACAGCCATGCTATTCCTGAGCACCCTAAAGGTTTCAGGCTGGCAACATGTTTGTCTCTCCTTGCTCCCCAAGCTGCTGTGTGCTGGAAAGCAACGCCTGTCCCACACCAGACAGGGCTGCACTTGGGTGTCTGGTGAGTGACCCCTGTGTCTGAAGATGTGGTGGTTAGTACCATCAGGAGATGAAGTTTCACCTGATCATCACTTCACTCTGATTAAATTCACCACGAGTTGCAAAACGATGAGAAAAAGCAATGCCCCCACCAAACTGATGATGGAGACAAGAACAAGGCTGTTCCATGGGACTTAGTTGTCAAGCACTAACTGATATGGAAATTACATGACCAAGAGCCAGCAATTACAGGACTATCTTGCTCCACGTGGGAGAGGCCACAGCTGGAAAACAGTTTGCTGTCTCCTAGGGACAGCCCAGGAAAGGCTGTGGAAACTATCTGAAGAAAGCACCCCTGTGCATGAGGCTGCACCATGTCACAAGCAAGGCAGTGCACTGGGGAAGAACGGGCTCTAAGGCTACAGAGCAATTGCATATGCAAATACTTTCTTGCATATAAAAGACATAAAGCCAAAACGGTGTCCTGAAACCCTAAAAATCTCAGTGTCTGATGTTCAACTGATTCCTTTTGGTCTGTGCTGGCAGGTTGCTTTTAGACTGACCACTTTTCTCCAGGGCTTATACAGGGCACTGGTTTCTGGTTTGGGCTCTCCTCAATCTGGTGTGAAGAGGGTGTTCAGTGGCAGTCTGACCATGCTGTATCTCATTAAGAGATTGCCAAGGCCATAAAAAAAGATTTGTCATTGGATCCCTCAGGGGTCTGTAGTGGGCCCAGTGGTATTTAATATCTTCATTAATGACACAGAAGATAAGTTGAAGACTTTTCCTTCCATTTCTTCCTTCTCTTAGGGCAAGGAAGTGAGTATGGCTTAACAGCAGCTGGGAGAGGTTATCTGAAGCAAGAAGATACCCTTCAAAAAGCTCAAATCACACTCTGGAGAAGAAAACCCCCTGGATTTCCTGAAGGTTTTGCACAGAGTTTAAAAGACCCCAACAGAAAAAGAGGGCACTCAGAATAAGGAGAAAGGTCCTGGCAGAAATTAAATATCTGCAGAAAGAAGGGAAGCAGTGGGAATGAGATTGTGATCATTCTCCTCAAGGAGGTGACAGGGCCTTGCCCAGGGCAAAATCTGAGCTGCTTATCATGCAGATAAGCATGATACACACTCTTTTCTCAGTTTTCCCCCAGTGTCCTCTGTGGGACTCTGGTGGATTCAGACCTGGGGTTACACCTGTAGCCTGAACCTTCATGGTCCTCCCCATGCCAACACTACAACAAAAATCCCTGAGAGCCTCTCTGTCTGTCAGGAGGAGGACACCTCCAGGCACATACAAGGAAAGGCTTGCTGGGTATTTGAAAGCAACTGCAACTGAGTGGATTGGAATAAATCTGGGCTTTAGGAGCTAAGAGACAGACTTCATGGCTTTGGGCAGATCAGAACCTCTGCATGCCTCTGTTTCCTGTGTATGGAATGGACAGAAGGGCCAGGAGGAGAAACAGGAGGTGTGCCAGCTCTCAGAGTGAAAGCAGTAGCAGGATACTTGGTAGAAAAGACAGCGACCTTTCCACCAGGATATTTGCTTCAGTGTTCTCCATCCAGTGGAGAGACATCTTTAACCTGAGCTGTTTCCTCCCCTCCTTCTCCTGTGGGAGAGACACACTTACCCAAAAACACACCAGAGAGTGTTTGCATTTTCAGTCCCAGTCATGCGGTGCAGAGTTTAACATCTGCGCCTTTTAAAATTAAAAATGCCTGGTATTTAGTGCAGCTTGACCCATTCCCACAGGGAAAAGAAACCAGTAATCATAAAGAAACCAGTCCCGTGTTATTTTTCTTGAGCACAGTGCTACAGTCAGGCGGGAGCAACCCCACTAGGACAAGAATTTACCCCACCCTTCCCCTTTGATTGATCACAGGATATCCCCTGCTATATGCACATCCACCTGTGAAGAAGCCAGTCTACTTTGAAGCCAGATCCCCCTTCTGATAGTGGGAAAGCTGGGAGCCATCATCCCAGGGCTGGCAAAGAGAGATTTGCACCATTGCAAGCCTATGGCCTAAGCCTATACCCTTGCATAGATGCCAATACCGTGCTGTTTTAGTTTGACAGCTTGGCCTCTAAAGGAAGCAGCTCCCAGCCCTCCAAGTGACTCCTGGCCTCACAGGCAGAGCTGGGAGATGCAACATTGGTGCCATCAAGGATTGAACACCAAAAGTAAAGGTGAAACATTTTTAAGTGTTTTTAAGACACTTGAAAGGTGAGAATGACCCCAGGTGAGAATGACCCCAGCGAGCATATGGGACAGAAAGGAAAGGATGTGGCTGAATGGGAGTATCTCACTAGCAAAATTACAACTCTCACTGCTGTTTCACCTGTCAGCTTTTGCTGCTTTTCCTCCGGGAGGGATGTGTGGTTTCCCAACTGTGCAGAGCCCAGACTGATCCATGAAAAGACAAACTCAACCCAAGCAACCCTTGGGGTGACTATCAGAGCAGACCCACAGCAGGATCCTGCTCCCCATCCAGGATCTCAACTCCCCCTTCCATCACCCTCCTTCTCCAGGACCTCCACAGCTGGTTTGTGAGGTTTTACCTCTGCCATGAACTGGTCCTAAAATCATCTTGGTGGGGATAATTCTCTCTAGAGACGAAACGACCCCGTGACAGCACAAACCAAGTGCAAGGTTTCAGCAGGCACATCCCACGCCCCTCGGGGCATTCCTGCCGAACTTTGCTTTTCCTTGCCAGGCCAGCCCTGCATCCTCCTCTGCTCCCAGCCCTGGGAAGGCAGCCTGCCAGCCTGCTTAGCATGCGCCTGTCATTGCTGGGAGCAACTGCTGCTGCTAAGGAGCCGAGCTCGGAGGCCACGAGCATCTCGGTCCAGTGTCCCCCCCCAATCCTGGCTCGTCATATGATTTCTCCTAAGGGATAACTGCTGAGCAGGACCGTGTCTCCAAGCTGATCCTTTGCTGATAAGCCGGCTGCCAAGCCTCCAGTGCTGAGACAAAAGAGTTCTTCCCTTCCCAGCAGGTTTTTCTGCTGTGAATGACAGAGAAAGGGGGAAAAGTGAGCTGCCTGGCACTGTTCGTGGGCAAGAGGCTTTGGGGCTCCTTCTCTCCCGCTGTGCAGGCAGACCATGGAGCTTTTCAGGCTGAGCCTGGGCTGTATTTGTCTTCTTCCTTGGCTTGAGGGTAAGTTTCTCCTCTTTTGGGATAGCTGTAAAGTAGGAAGAGAACTGCCTCACAGGTTTTAACCTGCTTTTCTGCTGAACTATTGTTTGGGCTGCAAAGCTCTGAACCCACCAGCTGTAAAACAAGTGCCTCCAGGCACATTTCAGGGCAGCATCTAAAATGGGATTAAACACAGGGCTACAGAAGGGTGAGGGACAGGTTGGCAAGGTGCTGGGATGGCTGGGCCAGGGACACCATGGCATCAAGCCAGCCACTTTTATAAAGTGCTTTTAAAGTGCTAAGAGTGGTGGATGAATGAACCTGCTCTGGGAGGGGGGCAGGCAGTAAGTGACCTCCTCAGCACTGTGTTGCTCCCTGACCCAGCTGCTCCTTCCCAGGAGAAGTGAGTGGGCTCAGAACATGCTGGCAGCATGGAAGAGGGTGGTGGGAAGGGCAGCAGGACCTCGATGTAATTGTCCTGTTCCTGTGGTGGGGGTCTGGGAGTGGGATGTGCTGGGAAGCTGCAGTGTCTGCACTGCTCACCTCTGTGGAACATGTGGAGTATTTTGCACCCAAGCAGCCTTAGTTCTGGCATGCATGGGTAGATCAGAAACGCAGAAGCCCTGTGGAGTGTTAACTTACAGAGCAGGAGCGGCGCTGCCCAGGAGCAGCTACCTGGGAGCGGTGCTGCCCGTGGTCTCACCCACCCCATCATGGGCACTGGGCAGACCTATTTTCTTTAAAAATGGGCACATCCCCTAAGCACTTCCCTATTTATTATGCCTGAGATGTCAGTTGAAAGGGACTCATTGAAATAAACCCCTGAAGTGCTTCAAAGGCTCTTTCAGACCCTGAATCTGAGAGGAGGACAGCCCTGCAGTTTTGCAAGTTACCTGCTCAGAGCTGTTCAAAATCCCTTGACCAGAGGACTACAGCTAGTTGGGCTGCAAAGCTGGGGTGTTTATGCCTTAACAAACCTCAGACTGGCAGATCTGACCAACTGCTTTCCATTCCCTGCTCCACAATCTCTGTGTGTGCGTTCCCTGGGATGCTTTGAGCAGTCAGCCCCCATTTTCCTCTGCACCCAGGTCAAAGGACAGGTTTGCGCTCCTACAGGTTTGACTTCTGCTGTTTTTTGCATGTCCAAACTTTCCAATTAGAGTAAGTCCAGTGAACCGAGCCTTTCATTTTGTAAAGCCCCAGGCTGAGGGTATGTCACTGTACTATTAAGGGGTGATGTGCATCTTTTAAAAGTTAGAGGAGATCTAGTTAGGACCTGGAGATAACACCATGGTGGAATGTTAGGAAAGCAGAACAGCCTTTAGGGTCTTGCTCTTTCTCTCCCTCTAATGTAGATCTTGTCCAGTGTCAGAAGAAAGAGATTTTTTTCTGTTGCCACACAACAGGAGCCTCATGACTGTGTTTTATTCATAAAGTATGGAGGATCACAGGACATTTTCCTTTCCAGTGTAATGGTTTTGGTGACACATGTGATCAACTGCTGCTTTTCAGCCAGATCACTTATAAAACCACAACTGTTTTGCCGGGAAGGAATTTATCTTCCCAATACCTGGCAATGCCCAAAGAAGCTCAAAGAGCAGAGCACAAGTGTGTTCTTCTTGGGACTGATCTCTCCCCACAGCAGCCTCTTCCCATTCCCTCCTGCCTGGGGCTGCTGAGTTTTAAGGCTGCTGGCAAGTCGGAAGTGCTCGCTCTCGGCAGACCTTTGAGGGTTTGTTTTCCTGCTGGAAACTGAAAATCCTGGAATTGCCTGGTCCTGGCAGCTGCTTCTTTAGAGAGTATGGGGAGGGAGCTGAAGCGTTTTCTTACAAAGTCAAACCTAATGGCAACTCTGTGAGGTGGGGATGGATGGGTGGAGGGAAGTTGGGCACCAGAAGGATTTGTGCCTATACAGACAGAAAGAAAACTGCTGAAATAAGACTGCATTCAACACCTACTCTGGATCCTCATGCACTAAGCATGAGGCTGGTGGTGGCTCTGCTCGGCATTTTGGCCTGATACCATATCTTAGGAGCCACTCTCCTCTCCCTCAAGCCCATGGCAGTGCTGGCTGCTCCCTGATCCCTCATGTCCCAACCTCAAAAGACAGCCCTAAGCAATTTTGCATTAAACGGGAAGAAAAGCCAAGCTTATAGGACACTTCTCCTTCCCCTTTAATTTTCCAGTCTCCAACTATTTTCAGCTTGGGGGATTTCCTGACCATGTTGTGTTTAACTCTTCAGTAGCTATCAGATCTCCTCCCCTGGCTCGTGCAGACTCTCCCTGGCAGCAAGGATGCACAACTCCTGGGTGCAGAACCACCTCCTGCACACTGTGAGCCTTCCCTTGGCACACCCCATCCCCTCTGGGATCAGTCCTTGACCAGGCAGCCCCTGTCCATCCTTTCCAGACCTCTCTGGATTTTATAGACACTCACCATATCCTCCCAGGGACTGGTTTTCCCCACTTGCACCAGCTTTGTGGTGACTTCCCAACCTCCCCAGCTTCCCATCACTTATAGATTTTTTTTTTTCCATGCCCCAAACATTCCTTATTTTCCTACAACTGCTGTGCTCACCCAGCTCCAGTTCTGCCTGTTCTGCTGGGCCCGATGGGCAGAAGCCTATTTGCTCTCCAGCAGTGACTCACCAGGCTCCATCCAGCATCATCCTCCCCCCAGGGAGATTTGCCACATGTACTGAACTGCCACGGACATTTGTGTCTATAAACTTTACATCCAAGCAAGCACAGTTGAAGGCTGAGGGAGGACTGGGGCAAAATAAAGCAAATGGTTCCAGTCAACAGCCAGTTTAAAAAAAAAACAAAAAAAACAAAACACAAAAAACACCTAATCTCACCTCTTGTCATGCTGGTGTTGGTTATAGAAACAGAAAATAGAGTGCCAATTTCACCACTCCCCTGTGCACATCTGGATTTCCTGTCTTTGACCAAACACGTTCACCATACTTAGGACAACAGGTGCCTTCCAGCAACTTTTATTTTTTTTCCCCACATAGCTCTGGGCTGGAGTCTGCCCAGGAAGTAGGCAGCAGCTTGCTCCTTTGGATGGAAGGAGATGTTTCCATGTGAGGGATCTGCTGATGGGGCTACATTCAGCTCTGCTCCTACTCACTTACTCAGGGCCCTGTTTGCCCGCACCTGACAGCAGCTCAAACTGATTGCCTCAGTTTGATACAAAGTTCCTACAACTGATCAAACAGAGCGATGCCAACACCTGCACCAGGAATCCTTCTGCCTTACCTGGGAGTTTCCCTCTTCTGCTACTGCATCACCTCATTTGTATCTCTGCCTGAAGGAAGTGGTACCAGCAGTACCATAATTAGTACCAGTGTATAGAGTGGTGGTGTCCCCATCACCATACTGTGCAGCTAAATTTGGCCTTCCCCACATTTTCTGGTTAAATTTTACTTCTTTGGGGCTGGGGCTATTTCTGGTTGGAACTGGAGTCCCTTGTAGCTCTTCTTAGAGCTAGGGCAGAGACTAGCATTGCTGTCAGGGTAGCTTGAGAGGATGTGAGTCTTCCAAAGCCTCTTCCCATCTGATGCTCTTTGAACCGCTGCAAATAGTCCAAGAAGGCAAGGGGAGCCTAAATCCTGGGAGAGCTGATATTCAGGGGAGTTATGCAAGGAGACAAACACATGTGACGTACATGAGAATTGTGTGGGTCAGTCTCCATTGGTGTATGCTCTGTGGAGAAGATAAGATCTGCTGCAGTGGAGAAGAGTGGAGGCAGATTAACCTGAGATTAACCTCTCTGGGTTATTTTACCAGTAAGTCAGGCCATGGTCCTGCTGGGTGCAAGGTTTCTCAGCCATGGTGCAGGTACCCCCTAGGGCTGTGCTCATTTTGGGTGGAAGCAGCAGACAGCCTGCAGACATTTCTCCCAGCCACTGTTGCCACTGCCTGGGTCACTCGGGATGAGCTGCTGTCACACAGTGGTACCCAAAAAGAGACACACTTTGGGAGGTCTTCTGGGCTGTGAAATGTCCCCACAAAGCAGTCCCTAAGAGAGGTGCCATGGCTGCTCCAGATGGATACCTGTCTTTGGGGACAGGTAGATGCAAGAAAAGGTAAATTCCTGACTGTGACTCAGCACATATCTCTGTACAGGAAACATCCACTTGGCAAAGAGAATTTGAGCTAAGAAAAAGATTTTTCCAAGTGTTAGGAACCCCACCAGGGAGGACAAAAGAGGCCAAAGCCAATGCTGAGATTTCTGGGTGACCTGGAGTGTTTTGGGAACCTGTGCTTGCTCAGCTCTGACTTGGTTCCCCCCACAGACCCTTTAGAGAGGACAACCCACCCCAAACCATTTGCAAATGTCTTCTATGAAGCCACCAAAGAAACGGCAGAAACGCCTAGGAACAGCAGAAACTTTCCCAGCCACACTGGGATTACTGGTAACCAAGGCTTTACTGGTGGCATTACCTTAATTAGGAACATTGCAGGGCTTTTGCTCCTAATCCTACATGGAACAGCATGTCCTAAGGGTGGCCATGCTGCAGAGAAGCAGGGGGCTATGTTTGCTTGCTTTTTCTATCTTGTAACCAGACAGAGAGGCACTATCATAGGACAAATGAGCTGGCATCAAGAGCCTTGGTAGAAATTGTTTATTTTGTACCTAAAAATATGAAGAGGCCTAAGTGTTCAAGTATGAGCAGCTCAAAGCAGGCATCTACTTGGGCTCAGTGGACAAGGCTGGCATTTTCCAGAAATGCTGGGTCCCATCCTCAGGGAGTACACTGGATGCTCTGGTTGCTCCAGGTTAACATCCCTAAAATGTTAGGGCTGCTGCACCACTGGACACTGGGACTTGACAATGTTGGGAAAAAGAATGTCATCTTGCCTCCTGAGTAAAGATTCTTAGTGCCTGATGTGTATCTCAAAGTAAACATACTTTAATTGTGTGGAGCATGTTCTTTAGAGTGGAACGTAAAACATCAGGGGATGTACACAGAGAGCGAAACACTTGTCTGCTGGCTGGGTTAAACAGCAACGCTCTCTTAAATGTAATAAAAACACACAAAACTTTCAAATGGACAGTCATTGCCAAGCAGGGCAAAGAAAAAAAAAAAAAACAGCAGAGATTCTGGCATGTTTAATAATAAAACCTGTAATAAAAAATAGAGGAGAAAGACTTAGATGAGGAACCTATAGAGAGCACATAAAAGCTGTCAACAGAAATTTTCAAACATAGCTGCAGTAGGAACTTGGTGGGGGTAAGGAGGTTAATAAACAGATGACATAAATGTAAGAAGGGCAACCAAAAGTAGGCCAGTGTGGAAAGCCTGAATGGATTATAGGCCCCACTGTCCGGTGCTCACTTCAAAATGGTCAGGCAGTCACTCTCTGCAGTTTGAAGAGTGTTATCAAAAAAACTGGCAACAGAGGAAGTTTTAGGAGGGAAAAAAATCATAAATAATCCTGTGGCAAATGACCAGCCCAGATGGCATTCACACTGAGTTACAGGAAACTAAAGATGACATTTTTTATACTTCGAAGGAGTGTGTAAACTCTTATTTAAAGCAACCTCAGCCCCAAAGGGCTGCATTGCAGCAATGATGTCCTTCTCAAGAGGCATCCTTACACAGCCTGGGGAGATCACAAGGCTTGATTTTGGCACCAGGGAAGTCAGTGGAAGCAAAGCACAGTATTTACAGACAGACAGATAAATATGAGAAAAGCCAACGCAGCTTTTTTAACAGAGATGTCTGACATCCATGAAGGCATCAGTGAGCTCATAAATGGGGTGAGCTGACCAAGACTTTGTGCTTTTGTTTGCAAAAGGCTTTTTGATAAGATTCTTCCACCAAGGCCCTTAAGAAACTCCATTCTCATGGAGTAAGAGAGAGGTTTAGCCCACAGGTTGGAACAAAGAGCTGGAATAAGTTGACAATGGTGACAGCAGAGTGAAGGTATCAGCAGGTGGTGACAAAGATCAAAAGGGGTGAATAATGAAGTAATTAAGTTTGCTGATGCCACAAAACTATTGAGAATAATAAAGCCTGACGTTGACTGTGTGGAACTGCAGAAGGAGCTCATAATACTGATGGAGAAAAAAAATGCTGGATTTTTTTACCTTCTGAGTTGAAATATACAATGTAGTGTACATGAGAAAAACCATTTTAAGCACAAATGCCCAGTGATGCTCTCTGAATAAGTTCATACAGACCACTGGAACAGGCTGCCCAGGAAGGTCATGCCATCTCCCTCTCTGCAGACATTCAGAACCCACTTGGACATGTTCTTGTGTCCCCTACTCCAGGTGACCCTGCCTTGGCAGAGGGGTTGGACCAGATGATCTCCAGAGGACCCTTCCAACCCTGACAATCATGTGATTCTGTGATTTTTGGAAGAGGGCACTGGCATCCTTATGGTCTTGAGTGAGATCTTCACTTGTCTGATTCTTACCCTCTTCCTCTATTAGCAAATGCAGATGCTGGATACAGGATCCTGGGCTCAGCAGATGTTTTATCTGACCCAAAACAGTTGTCATATTCCCCTGTTACATTTTTTTAGACAGCTCTCGAATCATTATTTTGGAAATGGGTTTCTCACAGTTAAGCAAAGATGGAAATCCAGAGAATTCTGGATTTCAGATTCTAGGGGAAAAAAGACAGGTGGGGGGGGGTGGCAGGATTGTGTTCATCCATTTCAATTTTCTACAGATTATGGGAGATTATATATGAGATATTTCTCCTGCCTTTTGAAACTGGAAGAAACTTAAGTTCAAAGTGCATTAAATATCTTACTTATACCCAGCTCTTAAAAAAGGGTTAAAGAGAACAGGACTCATGAGCTGTCCACAGAGAGCCCAGAAATTGCATTTCCATTTAGGCACACTGGCTTGGCAGGAATTGTCTGGATCAGTGGCTATCACAGGTCCACGAAACTCAATATATCAGTGCAGACATGTCCATCCTCATCTCAGAGCTGGTGGATTAGTACTGTGGTTTCTGGCTGCCTCTCCCCAGGCATTCAGGACAAGCAGAAAGCCCTGATCTGTTTCTGATTTAAAAGCCCTCAAGGCACTATTAATACATCAGAACTCCAGAATTTCCTGAGAGAAAAACATGAGAGCTCTCTTAAGCTATTGTTTATACCCTTGGTATTGTGTACTGGCTTCTGTTTATACTGTCACTTATTTTTTCAGATACTGAGCCAAATACTTGCTATCAGAGAAAAGTATTGTTCTTTGCTCTGGGAGGGGAAACTCTGCAGAAATAGTTTAGATAAAATCAGTGTTCTTGCTTAACATCACTTTTCAGTGTCCTCCTACTCTTTATGCTCTGCGCTGTTTGCTTAGAGGGTTTTTATAACTCTGCTGCTGGGGAAAACAGGGGAAAAAAAAGTCACTGCAAAAGCTGGGAGTTACCATGTGTTAATTGTAATGAAAAGATTTCCAGAATGTTCAGAAACTTGAAACTTATTTCTGTCCCTCTGTCTTAGGCGTAAAACACAAACCAGAAGGTACAACCCCATCAGTGATGGATGGTTTGGCATTTAACATTTTGCTCAGGATGTTCACAGGCCACACCTGATGATTTTATGCTGAAAACAGGGGCAGTCGTCCAGATAACGTGACAATATCCATCCTAAGTCATCTGAGATGCTGGGACGTGTTGCTCTCAAAAGCAACATACAACTACAGAAACTGCTTCGAACTGTGTGGTCGTTGTGGGATGGCTGTAATGTTTCTTACAGAGGGGTTGTTAAAAGCGGTACCTTCATGCCTGGGGTGCACAGACCAAAGTCAGGTGTGCTAAATACAAGACAATTTCAAAGCTTACATGAGCTGTGTCAGCCAAGTATTTACACATTTCTGATGGGATATGGTTTTATCCTAACACTGCTTTAACATCACCAGAAGCCATTTAATGGAAAGTGTAGCCTCAGATGGCCTAGCTGGCCCCAGATGAATAGCACTGGGGGAATTTCAACTGCTTTCCTGTAAGAAAGATTTGACCCAGGTAGGGGCAAAAAAATCCCAAGCCATGTAATTATTTTGGAGGCAGGGAAGAATGGGTACCTAATTAAAGCAGTTGAAATACTGAATTAAATATATATAGGCAGGTATATTTCATAGAATCATAGAATTGTTAGGGTTGGAAAGACGGTAAGTTTTTTCCCCATTAGTGATATGGCCTGTTATTTTTCTCTAGCATTGCTCAGGTCTATTTGCACACCGTATTTTAAAGAAATGCCATTCCAGGGAATTAGGAAGCTGTGGGAACTGTTTGATCTGGGCATGTCCACCCAGGAAAGGACTGGTGGGTTATGTTCTCCCCTTCCCCAGGGCATTTACAATGTCTGGTGCTCAGACATTTACCTCAGGCATGCACAGATACTAAACCGTGCTCTGATTGTACCGCAGTAGCGGCGGGACAAGGCTTTCTCATACGGAACACCCGCCTGGAAAAGTGCATTCGTGTCTCCCTCCACGACACCAACAGCATCAGCCTGGCCAGCTGCAAGGCACACTCCCAGCAGCAGCAGTGGAGCTGGGACCCTGACACCAGGACCATTGTCAGCCTCCAAACGAAGCGGTGCCTCTCGGCCCACAAGGCGCGGGACAAGGCTCTGGTCAAGCTGGAGCCCTGCGGAGACTGGGAACGCCAGGCGTGGTCCTGCAGCAAGAAGGGACACTTGACTCTGCAGAGTCTGGGCTTCCACCTCAGCACCCAGGAAGGAGGCCACAAGGTCTTTGTCTCGAGGGAGAAGGATAAACTCAGCAGGTGGAAGACTTTAGCAGATGAAACCATCTGTGCTGCTGCCCGGACAGCAGCTCGGAGGCCCAGCAAGCCAACACAACAAGCTGTAGACACACCTGTGTGGATCTATGAAAGTAAGATGAGGTAGATTTAGCATCAGATAACGTCTAACTTACATGTCACCCAAGCCACCTAACACTGGGCTTGCATCCATCATTCTAACTCATGTTCAGCTCGGCCCCATCAGGAGAGATACCAGATGGCTCCAGCTCAGCCCCACTCAGTACCCCTGGCTCCCCAGCTGCTGTTCAGTGTTTTCCAGAAAGCACACACCACCTTACAGGGTCAGGTCTCTAAAGCCCAGCTGCATTTCTGATGACAGGCAAAATATTTCAGAATGCACATAATATTTCAGGTGCCCTTAGGAAGCAACAGTTGAAACTGCTTCAGCCTCCCAAGCCCAGAACAACGAAGGCAGTCCCACAAAGTCAGGTGCTTTGGACTTTCAAAGGGCTTTTAGTGCTTTGGGAGCTCATTTTTGGTAACAAGACAACTGGAGGCAGCTGAAAACCTCTTTTAAACTTGTATGAATTACTGAAGAACAGCTATATTTGAAATCAGAAATTGTTATTTGAAAACAGAATTGTTACATAAGGTACAGTCATCTCCCTCGAACAATGCACCTTTCACTAATGAAACCATAGTTCTAACCTTCATTCCATGCCCTCATGGTCCTCAGAAGTGAACCTTGCTCCTGGTGCCTCAAGTAACCACAAAGAGATTAGTGAACACAGCAATCAGTGGGAGGCAGTGTGCTGCTCTCCCTTTGCAGTAAGAAATCCTGTAAGATGACATCAAAAATTATAAAAAATCTGGTTTATATTATCAGTTTCATGGCCTTAATCTTTGAGAAGAGAATCTAGTCTCTCCCTTCATGAGTGTTCACTAGCGTCTGCCTAGATGGGACACAAAAAGGGCACAAACCCTGCTCCTGTCATAGTTTTAGGTGTTGGACACGAGGCTAAAAGACAACAGGCATGGTCACTGCCCCACAATGTGACTGTCATCATTTGTCACATGCTCAGCAAAGCCCACTGCTGTCAACTGATAATTCATGGACCAGTTTGTTTCTCTCTTTCATTTAATCCCTTCTATAAAGAATGGTGGTTTCAGGACTTTTCTTGTAAAGTTTTGCACAAAAGCGAGACCTGAAAATCACATTCAATTCCTCCCCTCATCCACTCCTCCTCTCATTTCTCCCACTCCAGGTACCAGAAAAGAGCTGAAGAGGCTTTACTGTGTTTGTTTGTCCTCTCTGTAGGTTTTGAGGCTCCCAACCTTCCTGAGGGGAAATTATTTTCCTTACCTTGAGGTTGGTGGCCCAAAGAGATTTTGAGCTTTGTAGAACTGAGAGAAAATGTGATGAATCTGTTTGGCATAAGCAGATGGTTTATGAGTATAACCTTTTGACACAAAGAGGTTATATCTAATTTTAAATAAAAAGAGATACATTAGCTGTTTGGGCTGCCATGTGAAGATACAGTGGCCTTTTTCACAAGGTTTTTAATTAGCCAACTAGAAGGTTAACATGTAATTATCACTGTAGTCACAAGTAGTGTTTTGTTTAGCATGAAGTTAAATATGGATCATACAAATTAGATACCATAACAGGCTAGTTAAATATAGGCTAGGAAATGCGTAGAACATTTAAGATATGGGAAAAAGGCATGTGAAAAGGGCATTTGCATTCCCCAAGGCACTGCTCCTGGCAGCCCAGAGCTGCCTCTGAGCCAGGATCCCCAAATAAGACTGTGAGGGTAAACACTGAGCAGGCTTTGAATCAGGTCGTGCCAGTCAGTGTGTCTCATGCAAACTAATAATTATCCTATCAATCCCATGGTTCAGTCTAGTGGAGGGAACCTCTGACCACTCACTAACAACATCAAAGTCCTGTGTGTTTGTTCAGGCATTTCGTATCCAAGTTTCAGTTGATCATCGACAGAAAACTTCTACTTCGGCAAGTTATTCACTCAATAAATTACACCTGTGCAACCACGGATGCCACAGGAGGGGATGGGGGTCAGATAGGCAGCAGGGAGACCTGAAGACATGGGTTTCTTGATCTTGCCACACGTATCAGTGCAGGAGAGGGGTGAATTGCTTGCCCCAGGAATTCCCACAGCCTCCCCTCTAGCAGCAGGTGCTTCCCCACATGACCTACTCCTGCAGTAGGACTGGAGGGCAAAGGAAGTTGTTGAGCCCTGTAAGGGGTATGGGCTACTTAGCACCCTTTTCATCCCATTTTTTCATCTGCAGTGTTGGTAACAGCTGTGATTCTTCCCCTTGCCTCTTCCTCACATGTCATCCTTTAACAGATAGTAGTGTTGCACTCATCCTTTTCAGAGACCATATTTACCACTCTGCTTTGGTTGTTGATTCAGTCACGAGATTTTCCTTTCACCTTTAAAATCTGTGAGAACTGAAGGCCCCTGATGCACAGGAGGAGGTGATCCTTACTGCACCACATGTGTTTGCCTTGCAGGGGAGACAACCAAACCAGCAGGAATGGGTTCCCTTTCCTTGCTGGGCACTGAGCATATCCAGGTTCCTGTACAAAAAGTAAATGACAATCACACAGATCTTTGCTTTATTTTCTTCCAAGCTAAAACCATCGATTCATCAAAGATCGATGCTGTGGACAAAGAGCCTCCTGTGATCTTGACTGACCCACCTCTGGCTAACAAATGGAACAGCACAGTGTCTCCAGTGAGGACCAAACAGGCACAGCTCCCAGCAAATGAGGGTGAGCATTTTTCTGAATGCGTATGTGAGAACAGCAGGAAGGCAAGTGTGGGCAGCTCTTTGAGGTTACTCAACTGTTTTCAGTGGACTGAGGACTTCTGAAGAACTTCATGCGTACCACTGAGTGCTTTCATAAACATGCTGAGGTGTTTTCCCTTGGCGAGCAGTTCAGTGATGCGGCCACAGCCTTAACCTGGAGGAGGCACAGCCATCAGATGTTTTAGGAGCAACAAATACCTGTGGCTGGGGAACACCAAGGAACAAGAAAGTTTCCTTTTCCCTTCTGGGTCCATACAAAGGGGATTTGTGGTTACAGTGCAGCCCCAGGAGGAATTTGAAGTTTTCTCTGGTCCAACTGGAAGCTGCTAATCTGAATCGCTCTGCTTCTTCCCCTAGATGTATCCCAGAATCACTCTAAGAAGCATGGAAATCGAGGGAAAAACTCTGGGGCCAGGCTTGCAGGTAGGTCCAGGGATCAGCCAGAGGAAGAAGGGACCAGGTTCATCAGTGCCCCTGTCCTTCCCATCACAACAGAGATACATTCCCCTGGGTACTGCTGAGGATGCTCAGTAGGAAGAAGGGCACCAACTTACCTGTCAGAAAGACTCTTTCTAAAGATAAAACAAATCTCCACAGGCCTGGAGTAAAAAAGTGAGTAAAAACATGTAAATGTTTTGTTCCAGCTCATCAGAAGAATTAGATACCTACTTAATAGCACCTGCTGCCTTCCCCCAGCACTTCTTATTTCGCATCAGAAAGCTGCAGAAAGGAGAGGCACAAATAGTTATTGTCTTCAGAGCAAAAAAGAAATCCTTTTGAGGACACTTTCAATAGAGGGATGCTGTGCAGTGTAAAGCAGCTGTAAGAGGTTGATCTTGTAGACAAAGCACTGGTATCTGCCAGTCTTCAGGGACATTGCAGGTGCTTTTTTTATGTCAATTGTGGCTATTGCATAAGAGCAGGGATACATCCAGCAAACACTTGATGCATTCTATGATACCCTTTCAGGCACCAACTGGAAGACAGCAATGCTGGTCCTCAGCCCCTTGGCATTCATACTGGGATTAATAATACTGACACTCAATGTTCACTACAACAAGTAAGTGAGATTCGGGTTCATTCAGTCTGCCACGAACAGCATTTTAGAACAAAACTCGAGCACTTCAAAACAAAAGGTCCTGCTCTTGGCAATGCCCTTCTCCATCTCACACCTGATGTCTCTGGCTCTCAGCAGATGTGTCTGCTCACCAGAGACGTCACCCTTGGTGACACCTCATCTCTGCCACCCCATTTATCCATCTCACTCGCTATCCAAATGCAGTCACTGATGCCAGCTCCTCCTCTCCCGCACAGCTGACACCACCCTGAAGGACGTGGCATTCCCAGTGAAGCCACCAAGCGACAGGTGGGTGCAGTTACGTACCCTCTTCTCTCTCCTGCTAGGAAGAAGAAAATCCTCTCTGCCCTGAAGAGCTCTCCAGCCAACAGCAGCAGAGCTGACCTACGGGAGCCGACTCCCTTACGAAGGGGTCCCCAGCCATACCTTCCACCATCCCGCTCCCCTTCCCTGAGGCACGGAGAGATCCTCATCGAGTGGAAAGACGGGACTGTCACTCCTCTTTTCGACAATGTCAGTTATCAAATGGACTAGCTCCAAAGTAACAGAGCTGCTGTTCCACCCTGTGTCACTCTTCCCTCCAGGAAGAATGCCACCACAGCCTCCCTGTCCTTGCTGTTTTGACAGTAAGCACTGTTTGGTTTTTTTTTTTTTGAACACTTGAGTACAATCTGCTTGCACAGCACAGGGTTGAAGCAAGCAGCGTAGATTGTTTGGTTTGTAGAGGCACATGCTGCTTAGCAATGCCAGAGCTGCTTTAACCCATAACAAAGCCCAGGTTTACCTAAATGAAGCTGAGACTTTTCAACAGCTTCAACTGCTCATTGAACCAAAATTCTAGATTACTGAGCACATGAGAAAGTAAATCTTTGAAGACAAGGTATAAGGGAAAAAAATGAAATCCTGATCATCCTCAAGTTCTTTTTGAGATAAAACTAGATGCCAACAGGCACAGGAGCCTGTCAGTTATGTTGTCAGTGTGAGAATATAACTAATAAGCACTACTTTCAGGACTCAGAAAATTATAGTCTCCTCCACATATCTGCCAAAATACTCATCCCCCTAAGTTGTCAATTAAGTAATAGCAAACTATTTTTCTAACTTAAAAGGCAGCACTCCATTGTCCTCTCTGCACGTCTGCAAGAGCCCTGCTGAGAGAGCATGTGCCTCTCCAAATACTTCCATATTTAGGATGTACTAAACCTTATTAAAAACACACATCCTCCTTTATTAAATAGACTGGCAAGTAACGTCAGTCATGCTTATTGGGGATATTGCATATAGAGCCACGTTATACCAGCTTCAGTCTCTGATCTCCTATAATCACATGGAATAGTCAATGAACAGATGCATTGCTCCCTTCAGAGCAGCAATATAGTTTGGGTTTTTTTCTGGACGGGAGTAAGACACTGTTTTCAGCCTTTACACTTCTTGTTTGAGCGTAATTACCTGTGACTTTCACGCTCAGTCCTGGTCTTTTCTCAGTGAAAACTTGCAATGTCTTAGTGCTTTCCTAATATCCACGAGTTTATGCTTTTCTTCTCTCTGATTTTGAGATGATGTAATCATGGCTATAAGTCAAGAGTTACTTGCACAAAGAAATACTAACACCAGGAAATTACAAGTATGAGCTGTGTCAGTGTTTTTGTTCAGCAGAGCAAAGAAAGCCATATCCTCATGTCTCTTACTAGAACAGCTCTTTTCACTTTACCTAAATTAGGTTGTTCTGCTATTTCAGTGTGGCTTGGACTTCTTCAGAGTTGGATTTTATTTAACCTATGGCAGATGAATAAGGTTCCTCTAGGGAATTTAAAGTCTCTTCTTTTTTTTAAATTTTTCTTTTTAAATATAGATTCACAGCCTGGTAAAAGATTTACTGCCATGAGATAGTATTACAAGCAAAAACATAACTATTCTCAAGAAAGAAAATAAAAGCCCAGTTGGGTTCAGAGCATGAAAATCATTGAGGTCAGAAATAAATGTCTTCCCCAGGCGTATTATTCCATAATTATTTACTGGAGGCTTTCCCAGACACTCCTTGGAAAAATAATTTACTACTAGACATAGGCAGAGGAAGAACTCTTTCTTCACCAGTGAGCAGTGAACACAAAAAAGAATCAGAATTAAATTATGACTTTCCAGTATTTTCACTTTAAAACAAATTCCAAGACTTTGGGGTCAAGGTTCCAAATCCACAAGCATCATTTTACTTAAAAAAATTCGTGGGAATGCATTCTGTACATAAATACCTCAAAATGCACACGAAGTGCCTCACCAATCATGACAGTTACATCCCTTACACCTTCTTCCACCACAGTTAAGGTGCCTGCCTTTGAAATTTTGTCCAAGGAGCACATCACCTGACAGCGCACAGCACCGGTCACCCTCCAAAATCTGGACACGCTTTGGGAACACTGAGTAAGCAGTGCCTTTAAAAGGGAAATACTGGCTTGGAGTTCAGCTCCTTGCTTTCCAAAGCAACAACTGCAATGTGTTCATTACTGCTGAATGGGCAGAACCGATGACTTGTTAATGACTCTCTGTAACTCGTACTTAATATGCTAATCTTGCTCATAAACACCAAGGCAGCAACACCATTGTTTACACAGCGCTGATTAAATGATAGCTCCAACAATAATGAAAAAACAAGACTGAAGCAGCACAGGCTTTTAACTCTTCTCTCACACTGTCTTTAACCTTTTGTTATTTCTCACGAGTTTACCTACATTAGATGCTAGAGACCAAATGTTGCAAGGTGTGGACAGAGGAACTGAAGGTCTGAGTCTTCATCAGGAGAGGTCTTAAATGTTAGCCAAACATACATCAGGAAAGACTCCAAAATAGCTGATTCTGCCATGGGGCTGGACCCTGTGGCAGTGGGATTCACCTTTCATCCTCTGGTTCTGAAGTTAGCTGAGAAACACTCAGACCAATTGCACAGCCTGAGTGCTTCCACTTCTGCAACCACCTGAGTGAAACGCTTCTGAACAGTGTTCATAAACAAAATAAAACCTGACTGTAAAGTGGAGGAGCATTGAAGTTGTTTATGTGTGTGTATATATATCTGTATAAAAGCCTCCTTAGAGTGCATCCTTTTTTTGTGTATATATATATATGTATATATACATATATATAAAGATGCACTATAGGAAGGATTTTATAAATTATTCCACAGGAAGATAACAGGAAGAGTAATGAGCAAGGCACTCCAGTCATACTGGTACTGACATTATTAATGGATACTGCACCAAAAGATGAGTGGCTGCAGCCACAGAAACACAGACAGCAGTAAACAGACACAAGATTGCACATAAGCTTAAATACCCTGTACAGAAAACATATTAACCACACAGATCTCCCTTCCTCACCCCCCTGATAAATGTACAGCTAAGATGTCTGTTAGAGATCAAAAAATGAAAAGAAAGAGGCCAAAGAAGAACTTCAGGTTTACCATTTAAATACTGCACCTCAACCATTTACTAACTTTTTGGATGGAAAGCGTTCTCACAACAGTGCGTTAGGGATGTACATAAATTCATGATACAAACAAACAAGACCTGAAATGATTTGACAAGTGATCACAGCATCAGTGATAGAGTTGGGAACACAACTATTGCTTCCTCATTTGAAATGCAAGGTGTGACTTCTGCAGTAAGAATTCTGTTATTAAAAATCTCCATATGCTCATTTTCTCAACTCTGTAGCTCTACATCAGCAAGTCAAGATACATCAAGCACTTGATTTTTCAGAAAGACCTGTGGTTGTTCAGCACTTCAAGGGAGGAAGAAATAAAAAAAAAAAAAAGAAGGAAGAAAATGAGACAGGGACAGAGGAAGTCTTTGTTAGATCTGGGTTTCAATTCAGACATGTCTGGCTCATGTTTCAATCACATCATGCTTTTTTGTGTTAGCTAGAGGAGACAAAAGCACAAGCTCTTTAAAAGCTCCATGTATCTTCACTGAATTTCTACAGATTTAACAGAAAAATCTACATTTCTGCAGCCATGTAGTTCTTCCTACAACTTAAAAACAAACAAAAAAACCCTGAAAAAAAAACTCAGGCCATTTTCCTTCAGAAGTTCCCCTTATCCTTCACAGAAGCCCTTATTCTTTGGCGCAGAGAAACTGATGTGCTTCTTTCAGCGTTGCCTGCATGTCCTCATACTCTGCCAATTTGCAAGCATCCTCCAGCTTCAGCCACTGGAAAGCTTGGTGCTCCTCTGACAGCTTGATTTCTGTGTTGCAGTCCTTCACTTCTGCCAGCCAGTAAACCACGGTCTTGGGTTTGCCATGGACAGGGTAGTGCAGCTCCTTCCTGTAGCCCTCCACGAGGGTGAGCTGGCTGGCCTGCAGACCAGCCTCCTCCTGCGTCTCCCTGAAGGCTGTCTGCAGGTCATCCTCCCCTGGGTCCACGTGGCCTGCCAAGAGGGTGGAAAAGTCAGTCGCTGAGAAGGAAAAGTTCAGTCAACAACTGGGAAACACTGGGAGACAAAGATGGGAGCACATGGCAGGTGATACGGGGCGAAACGGAAACTGGAGAGCAGAGACTGCCTTTCCAGCTCGTGGGTCTTGATGTGTCTTTGCCTTGTGGCCTTCAGGATCACTGTTTAGCCCACATCTTCTGAAGCCCCCAGTGGCCTGTCACCACTAGACACCTTGTCCTCCCAGTCTTCCTCTCCTCTTCTGGAGCACTTTACACCTGTAATGTTCTACCTTAGAATACACTGAGGACTGAGTCCATCACGGACGTTTTGCCTCCATCCTGTTAGAAGGGAGACTGCTCATCTTGCAAGCATCTTAATTCTCTCTCAACCCTGCCCTCCCATATAAGCTTAAGGCTCAGTTCTGCAAAACTCTTACTCATGCCAACAGACCAGAAACAAATGCCCATTTAAAAAGTGGGTTTAATTTATGCAGTCAGGGTCTTTTTTTAATTTTTTTTTTTCTCTCCCATATTCCCCCTCTGAATCCTCAGGGCCAGTCCTTTCACCAGCTGCGTGGTTCTCCTCAGACACATCATTTATTTTACGTTGCTCAGAACGAGAGGTGCCACTACAAACAGCGGATAAATATAACACATCCCCAGCCGTTTGTACTTTTGTTGAGAAATGTCAGATTTGGTTTTCTCATGAAAGCTCCAGACCAGAACATAAATAGAACAAGCCAAGCAAGACCTCAAAAAAGCAACATAGCGTGAGTTGGGAGGTTTCAAAAGGGGGGGGAAAAAAAAAAGCTAAGCTTTATTTTGCCTCTGTTGATAACCTCAGACCTAAGCTCAGAAAGTTTCCAAGATGTACAGTGCAGTCTACCTGCTGGAGAGAAAAAGGACTGGTGGTGGTACCTTGCAGGACAGCTTTCAGATCCTCCCAGCTGTTTCCACTGATGCAGTTCCAACACACTGAGGAAGATAATGAACCACACATCCCTTTCCCTTCCCATCATCCTTGGCTAGTGCAAAGTCACAGTTCTAGGGGCAGAGATGAAGCTGATGACGTTCACATAGGGAAATCCAAGCAAGTACAGTTTAATCCTATAGGATTGCAGCTGCTTAGGGAACTTTTAAAATAACAAGGTACCACCTGTAGCTGCAAACTGCCTTTCGTGTGTGCTTGGAAAGACAATTACAACCTCACCTTCTGGCTCCTGACACACTGAATCTTTGTCAACATCACAGACAAGTTATGCACATGGGCAGATTCAGACTACAGGCAGGAAAGACTTCTTTTACCAAGAGAATGGTGAAAACATAGGCACAGGCTGCCCAGAGGGATGGTGGAAGCCTCATCCTTGAAAACACTCAAGGCCAAACTGGATGGGCTCTGAGCAACGTGCTCTACTTGATGATGTTCCTGCTCACCTACCAAAATGCCGAGAAGTAATTTCAATTGCTTCTGCAGAATAACTGTTCCCAGGGAGCCTTTTCACATGGGTCTCCTCTCACAACAATCAATCATGTTTTTTAGTTTTCTAGTTTTCCATTAGGCTGCAAACTCAACTCCCTTAGGCTTTTGGTGCAGCGGACAAAGGGGGAGGTTTGGAAAGTTTTGTTCTTTCCCTTAATAGGAGAGCGTAGTTGATACTGTTTAAAAAATCCCCCCCCCTCCCCCAGTTTGCAAATTCCCGTTTACAAATTGCTGCAGGCTTTAAAAGCACTGCATCTTACAAAAAAAAAAAAAAGTAAAAACTATCAGGAATAAATGTCAGACGGTAAAAAACAGCACCTAAGAGTATCTGCAAGGAACCTGAAGTATTTCTGTGCTGCCCTTTTCCTGGTATGGAGGCTGTGACTGTGTACTGCCAACGACTGGCTCTGCCGCCTTTCTTTACAGAGGAGGTGCTGCTCTTTGTCATGGGGATCGTCTTCTGCTTTGGGACCTCACTGATGGCTTAGGGGAGGATAGCTGACAGGAGAATTAACCTTATCTGTGCCTCTCATCTCCAGTGCATTAGGCGATGGCCCCTTGCAGACCGTGCCCCCTCTGGTTAGACACAGAGGTCAAACAACCCGGTTAGTGGTACCTGACAGAGGATCAGGTCTGAGCAACAAGGTAAAAAATTCACTTTCTACCTCAGTGGCGTGCTGAACGTCTGCCAGAAACATCAGATACCTCAGGAGCACGACTGGGTGCTGCCCGCAGCCCCAAACCATATCAGTCCTGCCCAATACCTTATACAGTATCCTTTGCAAACGACTTCAGCCTCGAAACTCCCCCCAGGCAGCTGCAGGAGCGACATCATCAGACAAACACCATAGCCAGCTGCTACTCTGGGCTGGTCACTGCCTCCCTAAGCCGAGCTCAGCAGCACCGAGCCAAAGTCCAGCCTGCAACATCACACCAGGTCTGTTATCAGAAATAAAGTGTGTTATCAGAACAAACATCACCTTTGGGCGGGGTCCAGTGGTGGGTGCCGTAGGACGTCTGCAGCAGGAGGTACTCGATGCTGTCGGCGACCTTGGAGGGCGGTCCTGGCTGCAGCCTCCTGTAGATGATCAAGCCACAAGCCCTCACAGCCATCCCCCCTCTGCCAAATGCACCGGGAGCTGTGGGACAGCACAGGGGGGATTAAGGAGCAACACAAAACATGGAGCTCAAACAGATTATTTGCATTTAGCCAGCAAATGTATCTCAGCAGGGCTTAAAGATGTCCATCCCTCTGTAGTTACCACACAACCAAACTGCATATTATTAACTATCTTTGAATTGTGAAAAACCAGAATCCTTTCCTTTAAAAAAGGAACTTACATAAAAACTGTTAAAAAAAAAAAAAAAGGTTATCAAGAAGCATGAAATATGACCTGCGTGACTTTTTTATTTTTGCTGCTGATATATTATGGTATATTACAAACCATATTGTAGGGAGGGGGGGGAAAATCATAAAGCAAAAGGAAAGCCTTTTCCACTGCAAAAATCTGAAGGCCCCGTGCAGAGATAACACTTCAACATTACTGGAACTGGCATACAGAAATAACTGCCCCTGCAGCAGAGAAGTCCTCAGGATGTCAGCAAGAAAATGAACGGGAAAGGACAGGCTCTCTGCTCTCTGGGCAAGAGTTAAAGCTGTTATACAAAACTAAAAGCTTCTTGGCATGTGTATTAAACACTGATTTGATGTAAACCGTAAAGGAACACACCTCTCAAGTGATAAATACGGTCATCAATAAGCCACGCAGCCGGGATGTCTGGTCCTATACGGAGAGAGGGAAAGCGATGGAGCTAAAGGTCTGGGCGATTCCCAGTTTCAGGCAAAGCTTTCTATTTTGACAGAGATGCACATTTCAACAAATAATAACTTTACACAACACTGATCTATCTTCCCTGGGACGCCAAGCGCGGCATCGTGTGACACCTCCAGATTCCAGAGCGGGATAACCCACAGCACTGAGCCCTTCGCAACCACCCCGGCCCCTGGACGGCGCTCAGCTCTCTCGACCAACCCCTTTAACCGCCTCCATTAGATTCTGATCAGCCGCGACAAGAGCAAACCTCCCCCTCCGGCCCCCGCAGCGCCGGGACCAGCCCAGGGGACCAGCACCACCTCCCGTGCGCGCCGGGAAGGACAAGGGCAAACCTCGCCAGGCCCCGCACGCCGCTGCTCGGCGCCCCCATCCTCGCCCGCAGAGGGTCACCCGCCGTGCCCCGGGGAGGGGGAGAGGTGTGGCGGGACACGGGGAAGCGGGATGGGGAGAACTGGGACGGGGGGAACCGGGACACGTGTCCCCCCAGGGCGGCCGCCATCGCCCCCCGCCCTCACCTGCACTTCCGGGTCCCTGAGTGGGCGGGACGCAGCGCACGACTGACGGTGGCCTCAACCAATGACAGCGCCGCCAGCGCGGGCGGGAACCACTCCCGTCTCGCTTCTCCCTCCCTCTCCCGGCACGCATTAGGCCCCGCCCTCTCCCCCGTCGAAGCCTCTGATTGGTCCCTCACCGCCGGGCCCCGCCCCTCCCGCCCCTCTCCTCTCTCCCTATTGGCTGGCTGGGGGCGCGAGGCTGCGCGCGGGCGTTTGAAGCGGGAAAAGCGTTGTTGCCATGGAGACACGGCCCAATGGCCGCCGCCGAGCGGCGCCGCGGCCCCTGAGGGAGCGAGGGGGGGTCCCTGCCCTGAGGGCACCGGGGCGGCCGCGACCGGGGAGGGCCCTCGCACCACCGCCCTGCCCGGCCCCGGCGCGCTTCAGAGGGGGGAAACCGCGGTGGGACAGCGCGGGGAAGGATGAGAGGAGATATCCCCCCTCGGTCATCCACGCGGTGCAGTTCTGGACGCGCGGAGGTTTGTTTCGATACATTGCTATAACTGTAAAACAAAAATTTTAAAAATAGTATTTTCTTTATTTTGTATTTTTTATATTTTACATTTTCTATATTTTATACGTAACGTATAAAATATTTAAACATACTTTAAAAATGCATATTTAAATATTTCATCTATATTATATATAATAGTGTATAATTTGTATTATATAAGTATATATACTTGCATATAAATATGTTTATATACATATATAAAATGTTTAAGTATATATTTAGTATAACTATTTAAATTTTCATTTAAAATGCATATGTATATGCAACATATAAAATATTAGAACACTTAAAAATATAAGTTATATGTCATATCTGTATTTCGCATATTTCTAATATTCTATTTCTAAAAAAAAAAAATGAATTTATTAAATAAAACCTCGGGAGCCATTTGGTAAATCCCACTGGCAGGAGCAGCTTGGGCGAGGTTTTCAAATAATCAGTTTCCCGATATAATTCAGGGGTCATTTTCTCGGCGCGTGGATGGATATTGGATGCTTCCACTGTCCAATATTCCAGTATTGGACACTTCCCCTCTCTGTGCAGCTGTTCTTGGCAGCTGTTGGGATCAGCTGCGAGGCAGAGCCTCTTCTACTGAGGTCACCAGGCTATACTTAGTGTGGAGGGGGGATTAAAATACCCCAAAGTACTCTCTTAGGAAACAAAAAACCCCTCAATATTTAGTTGTTTTTAAGCCTGCTTAAAGAGGCAAGGACGATAATTGTAGTTTTAGTGACCTGCTCTGGGTCAGGTATGTCAGTGGCAAAGGAAAGGGGAGCGTTGCTGGACCGGAGTCATGGTCCAGCTGTAAAATAGTTGTCGTTTAGCATTAAAAGCTTTCCTTCCTGTCCAGTTACTTTTGCTACACTGAGGCTGTAAGTCGCTGTCTATCTATTCAAAGGGCTGCCCCAACACTTGTTCCAAGGAGGGGCAGGATGTTTAATGCCATGTTGTTTACGTGCACAGAGTGGAGTAATCCTATGATCTTCCAAGGGGATCTGCTGCCACGTCAAACACGGCCTCACAGCTCCCTGCCTGCTGCATTGAAGTAAAATTATGGACTCCTTTTACAATTCAGATTATCTCTTGTCTTTATGAAAGTGCAACACAGACCCTGACCCCATTCTTTGCAGGAATGCCCCAATTCCCAAGCAATGGGGTCAAAATGATTTAGAGGTGAAGCGTTTTGTGTGGTGCTCTGGAAAAGCAAATTAGCCATTCACTTCTGGAGGGCTAAATCAGATTTGCCTTCGGATCACAGTTAAAGAAAGAGCTTAATGCTCAGATGAATAACGGTGGATGAGTGTTGACGCGGGTTAATGTGATTCCCTTTTCCCTGTTGTGTGATTGCCAGATCGGCTCCGTTCTGGACTCTGCTCCCGTGTTTGAAAGACCAGCAAACACTTTGGCATGGACAGAGCCTGTGCTGGAGTCTTCTTTGAGGGGGAGGCGAGTACAGCACCCTGCTGAGGTTGTGATCAGGAGTGGAAACACCCACCTGCTGCACACATTTACAAACTTAGCAAGTTTTTAACTTTTATTTGTATAAGTACTTGTAAAGCAAAACGGTCTGCGTGGAAAACAAGGTGGTGTTTAGGTTTTGGGCACTGATTGACAATTTCTGCATTTATCAAATCCCCTTGAAAATCTTGCCTAATAAACCTGTTTAATGATCAGGCCAGAGCTTATGATTCAGAATGATTGCCACAGGTTATTTGCAGGATTGAATGTATGACAGCATTAGCTTGCATTTCTAGGAGTGTCTCATAAGATTTCCTCACTTTTCCAAGGCCTAATTTCCCTAGTTTAAAGTACAGATGTAGTGATAGGCCATTTCTCAGTGGTGGCACTCAGGACTGTCAGTGGCAATAATCTAATGTTCTCAGGTCAGTGTGAGTGAATTACAGTGGCATAACAGGGCACGTGAGTCTTATTCAGGTGAACACTGCACTGAGATCATATCAGAAGTTAATAGGGATCAAAATATAGTGGCCCAAGGGTGATTTATTCTTAAAATAGCCCACATGCACATTTTATTTGATTTATTTTGCACACACTGATTGACACTCTCTGAGTATCTTTGAAGAGCCAGCCTTTTCTCCACTTTGAAAAGTGCATTGAGAAGGAGAAGATTACCTCTGTGAAAGAGCTTATTAATAATTAAAAGCCCTTTAAAATAGAGAACCAGCTCATAGAGCGTAATTTTGTGTTAATTTCCTGCAGAACAGGAAAATGTAACCACTCCTCTCTGCTATTTACACCTGACTTTTTTTTTTTCCCAGAGCCTTATGACATTTGAAAACCTCTAAGGCTGTAACAGAGGATGAGCTCTCTGATGACAAGATGTGATCAAATTCTGTGCTTAGAGCTGGTCCCTTTATACATAATTTTAGTACCTTTTTACAGCAAGTACTCATCCATTACCAGCATCTGGCAGCCTTTTAAGATCTTTGCAAAACTTCTTGGCCTAAGAAGTAATTTGCAGAGCACTTGGGCTTGCCACATAAAGGTGGCAGCCTGGGTGTGCACAGAGAATTGTACTTCCAAACTGACTCACCTCTTTGTCAAGATATGTTATACCCAACTATTTTAAGAAGTCCTAGACTTTTATCTCAACCCTGTTTTCATTGAAGCCACCCTCGTGGGGAACAAGACCTAGGTTTGGATATGAAACTACCACACTGGAAAATGTTATATTTTTCTGCCCCAGGACACATTGTTTTCCCAAGGGGCCAAACAAAATTGGATCCTGACAATAACTGAGGGAATGCTGACTGTTATTTATTCTATAAGAGCCAAAGGCCTTCTCTTTTTTCTTGCCAGAAGATGGCATTAACAATTTAGAGTTCTTGTAAACCTCCTCTTGGTTTTTGCAGAGTCGATTTATTTTGAAGGACTGTGTATCTGTTAGAAAAAGCATCTTCAGACACAAAGTGTTGGATGAATTAAACTATTCTTTAATGAGGAGAAATGAGCCTTTTTTTTTTTTTTTTTGAGCATTATTGATTGAAAGGCCAGAAGGATTTCACTGACAGCTGCAGTGAATTCTCTCATGTGTGAAGCAGACCAAATCTTTTAGAAATTGTCTCAAATTTTGAAGCAATCAGAAATGCTGGAACCTTTCATAACGACTGATTAATTTTTTTCCCCCTCGCTAATTAATTTTTTACTCCATAATTAGTGAATGTTCGGTGTTCCCAGGTTGTGAAATTCCTTATCGCGGATGGGAAGTCATTGGAGTTATCCCCTGAAACCACTCAGATCCAGTAAGACTTATTATATCTAGGAAGGCAGATCTCAGCTCTCATTAAGAGACCAGCTCTCATTAAGGAGCCGTTTAGTTGCTTTCACATGGCACAGACCTTAGCCAATTAGCCATGCAGAGCTGCTTACATGGCTCAGTACAAACCTTCTCCTGAGTTCTGCAGTTCCTACATTGCTTGGACTTTCCTCATTTTGAGACTTCTTGCCACTTGTTACTCTGTATAATGAAAACCTGTTACTTCTAGCTATTTGAACATGTTTAATTTTTAATTAGAACCCTGACCTTCAAATTCATAGTTCTCCCCCCTTGTCTGCTGCTCCTTCTTTAGGAAGTGTCTTCATTTTTTCCCTTATTTTCCTTTCTCCTCTGTGCTGTGTTCAATTATAATCAAACTGAGGTTAACACTGAATTAGTTCTTGCGCTGGGCTTTGGCCACTCTGTGTTTAACATAATGATATATAAAAGTATAGGTGTAAATTAGGACACAGAGAGTAGAGAAAATAAATTTGTCAGATTATTTTTATTGGATTCTCAGTACTTTTGAGATTGGTGTCTTGGCTTTGAGTTCTCGCTCTCCTTTCATCAAGCGGGACTTTCCCATGGCAGTGCATAGAGAGAGTCGTGCAGGACCTGTACTGGTTTTACATTTTAAGCTATCTTATGTAAGAAAGGGAGTTTTTCCAAGACATAACTCTTCTTTAAATGAAGTCTCAGGTTCCCGTGGAATTTAATCTGTTAGAGAAGTTGGCAGGCTGTGAATGTGTGAGTGCTTGTGAAACCCTTGCACGTCCTCATGTTTAGCCTCCCTGGTTTCTGGGTTTGCTATCGTCTGTCAGTTTTGATTTTCCCCTCCCAGAATCTCACAACCTCAGCAGTGACTCTGACTTTACCTCAAGATTCAGAATCACATTACACACACATCAAATAAATTCAATTGCATACCAATGCTCTTGTCTTGAAGTTTGTCTCTGCTCAATCTCAGAATTTTATCTACAGCATAAATTCTAAATCATTTTAGATGACCTCCGCTGCACCTTTTGACCTTTGTAATGTCTTATACAATCAGCACTTTATATTGATCTTTTTTATTTTGTTGTTATTATTACTTCCACATAATGTATTAGTTAATGATATGAACTCCAATTTGGAGGTGATGTTTGGTGACCTTATTTTCTTAAATAATCTATTGTAGAGAGGCTTGAAAATCCTCACAAAGAATCTACCCTGAATTACGGGGAGGAAAGCTTAGGTCTTAAATAACTTGATTTTGTTGTATCTTCTTGTAATTTCCAAAAATTAATAAGATCTGTAGTTGCTGAAGTCCTAGACTGTACAGAGATATAAGAAGAGAGTGGGCAACAGATACTTGAAGTGCTATCATTTTTCCTTTTTGTGGAACAAGTAAAAATATCTGCAGATATTAATCCAGCTGGATACAGACAGCTGCACAATGCACTGCCAGTGAGATATGAGTGAAGAAGTTGAGGGTTTTTTGGCATACCTTTCAGTGATGCATGTTGCTTTTTTGGGTTTCCCAAGAACACAAGTGTGACGTTCCAGGGGCATATATAGATTTAGAGAAATCCTGTGTTTCAGATTTCAGAGAATGTTTGGGTTATTCTGCCAAGGAGACTCAGAAATACTCTCAAGATTCATGACATAAGAGAGAAACTTATATAACAAGACTACAGCTTTGCTATAGTTCATCTAGAAGATAAATGGTCTTAATTAGGCAGCCTGAGGTGAGGAACAAATGCAATTTTTTTCTCCTTTGGTTAGTTAACCAGGGGTAGCTGAACCACATTAGACCACGTGCCTTGATATTAAATTGAGTGTCTAAAATTAGGCATTTTACATTCTGCAGCTTGAGGACAGGGTTTCAGTAGCCGTGGCATTCACCAAGTAGACATCAGGCGTGTAGAAACTCTGCAGCAGTGAGTAACATTGCCTTGTGCATTTCTTACTCGTTGTGTATTGTATATAATTTTGAAAAATAGTTTGATAGATAAAATACAGTCATTTCATGTTTTAGTTTATCATTATCGCAATGTTCTGTAATGTTTATCAGTCTGATGTATTATAAACTTGGAGTTAAACAGGCTTCTAGCCTGACTGGCTGGGAGGAAATGGCATCGTGGAAATGTACAGTCTCTTCATTAGTAACTTTGTCAGATGTGATGTTTCATATGATTGTAATATTTATTTTGTGTGATTTCTTTTAGACTTTATCTTGAAGATGGCATCATGCCTTTATGAATGCCTTTGTGAGGCAGACCTCGAAAAATACTATCCGCATTTTGCTGCCTTTGGTCTTCAGAATATTGACGAGCTTGCCAAAGTTTCCATGGAAGATTACACCAAACTGGGGGTCCATGACATGAACGACCGCAAGCGGCTCTTTCAGCTCATTAGGATAATCAAAATTATGCGAGGGGAAGGTGTTGCAGACTCGAGCAAGCAGGATTTTCAACCACGTGGCCTTTTCATTCAGCCTCAGGTGGCCAGGTCAGGTCCCCGTAGGCAGCTGCGTTTTGAGTCCTTCTACGAAGAGAATGATGGAACAGTTAAAGACTCTGAACCTGAGTTGTATCATTCATCTGATTTCAGTGCCAATGAAGAGAAGGACAGTGCAGGGGAAATGCTGGGACACATTCAACCACCACTGGACTCAGAGCCAATCAGATTAACTAGAAGGGACCTGAATACCCCTGGAATATGCACAAAAAAGGACCTGAGCTGTCCAACAGTTTCTGATGATATTGCCCCTCTCCTGGGGGATTCTGAAGCTCCTATTGTGCAAAGAGTAACTCATATTTCAGGGTATAATTACGGACTACCTCATTCCTGTATCAGGTAACGATCATTCAGCTTTATTTTGCTAATATTTCAGGTTAGTCATAATTAATTCTTTCTTGATTGTGGAGGAGGATCTGTCTTTGTCACATCCAAATAAGCAATCCCAGCATTACAGAGCTGTGCAGAATCTTGTAGACAAGAAAGGGATTAATAATAAGCACTTGCAACTCTCAGAGTCTGGTAGAAGGAATCATCTGAATTTGACCAGCTGCTACTCACCAAGTTGTCTAAGAATAGTCATTGTCTTTCAGGGTATAAGGCTTTGTTTCCTTGGTGTTTTGGCCAATCTTTGTCCTTCCATGGGACCATCTTTTAAAACATTATTTTTCCAAAAGATGGCATTGTCTGTTGACAGGTTTGTCAAGCTTTTCCCAGTAGAAAAGATACATGCTGTGATGGCTATATTTGTTTCTAAAGAAATTTCTCAACTGAAATTTTAAAAGGAATCAGGATGAGAATTCTGGGGTGGGTTCATGGTGGTAAGAGAGATGCCTTGCAGCTGCTCCCCAGGACCATGGTCTGTAACTTCCATACTTCTCCTGGTGTTTGGTAACAGAAGGGCTATGCTTATCAGGAAATCTACCCTGGCAACGTTTTTAAAGCATGAAATATTTTTTTCCTAATGCAGCAGTAGAGCTCCTCTGCACACAAAATACCAGTATCTTGGTCGTTGCAGTGCAGTCATGACAGTTTTGTTTTAAAATGCAGTGAGGAGAGGCAACTGTATGAGGTTGGAGGTGGTCTATGTTGGCTGTGGGAAAAGATTTGGTATATGGGAGGATCCGGAGAGTTGAGGTATCGATTACAAATCCCATTGAGAAAACACGTAGCCTGGAGGAATAGTTTCTGCTGCCACAGTGGAAAAATGCTAAGGTGACACAGTAATTAGAGCACTTAAATTGTGAAATGCAAGACATTTTATAACATGACAGTTTATAGCTCGCCTTTGCTGGAAAAAAAATCATTCCCACCTGCCAGAGAAGTGCACTGACCTCTTGTATATATTGACATCGTGGTGCATTCTCTGTCTCTTCTGGAAGTTGAGCCAAGTGCAAATAAAAGGAGAGGATTTATAGTGTTGTAACATAAAAAATGCTAAAATATAAAACCTAATGTCTCAGCTAGAGGAGGAGTTTAAGATTTTTAATCCTGCAATAGAGTCTTCATTGTTGTCATTCCTTGTTCTTCTGTTTTTTTCCTAAGCGCATTTTTCTGTGCCTAGCATTATGGTTCATCCTGCTATGCCTCCTCCTGGTATGCCTCAGTTTTCTTTTCTCCTGTTTGTAGAGTTGTGCATTTCAGGCTTGGGCCAGTCTGCTGACGCTTGGGTTTGTAATTCCTGTTTTTCAAGTGCCCAGCTGCTTCACTGAATCCATCCGCTCCCATGTCACCTTGTGATCTGGCCACTGTGAAGGCTAATCTAGTCTCATCCATGAGAAATATTGGAAAACACTGACATGATTTCAGATGGCAGAGAGATAAAGAGTTTTTTTAATGTTTAAATTTATATTCCACTTGCCCACACAGCAAATGGCTTGATTTTGACAGGGCATAGTGATACTTCTGACCTGTTATCTAGTCAGGTTTCTAATGATCTGTGTCAAGACTTCTGTTGTTTTTTTATCTAGTAATAAAAATTATATTGTATTATTAAATGCAATTTATATTTTAAAAAGGTTATTAGGAAATACAGACCTCGGGTTTGGCATATATAGTTAACATGTGTTCTGTTCCCATACAAAATATACTTAGCTAAATATGCTTTTGGACCAGAGAGAATTTATGCTTTTTTGCTCATTGCCATAGCCTCCAAGTCTTCAGTTTCTCTTTTGCCCAAATTTTGCCATCAACACTGCCTCCTTCAAGCTCTTAGAACACAACAGGTTCTCTCTGCAGGTCACTGAATCCAGCCTCTGACTCAAGAATTGAACTTCAGAGCCTCTGGTCATTTGCTGGACAACATTTGGTGCCAAGTGATAAGCTCACAGCCACTAATGAAGCCTCTTATTTCAAGTATCACTGCCTTTCATTTCCAGGGGAGGAATTTTCCACTTAAAAGCAGGGCCCAACCCTGGTCTGCATGGAAGAGCTGCACTAAAATTAAATGGAATCCAGTTACAAGTACGGATTGTAACTGGTGTGTGGTCTTCAAAGACCATGTCTTGAGATTTGTATCTGTCTTGTGCTTCTGGGGAATGGAGCAGCCCAACAGCAATGATACCAGAAGCTGGTAGTTGGGATGAGATGTTGAGTAACTTCTGGGTTTGATTTCAATTTATTAGACAACTAGTATGTGTTAGTTTTCAGTTGCTACAGTAAGAGATTTTGGCATTCGGACAGCATGGCAGAAACACAACTTTTGGACAAGTTGGGGCTTGATGAGTTGAAACACAAATCCAGGCTGAAAATCATTACTCATTTGGCTGAAGACAGCTTGAAAAAGGGAGAGGTGTAATGAATACATTATTGTTAAATTCAAGGCTGTTCTTTATGCTGCATTACAAAATGCTTTACACAGCAGGTTAATCAATGAAACTTGAAATGACCTCTTGTTTCTAAAGTAGACTTGCCAAAACATAAGAGCACAACTTTGTCAGTGGTCTGAAACCACAGAACTTTTTACGAAAAAAAGACCAAAGGGGAGACAAAGACATATTTCAAATTTTTTTGAGCTGAATAGAAACATTGTGATGTTGTCTTATTTCCCAGGTTGAGTCATTTACTTGTAACCTGTTTGTCAGTCTATAACAGGAAGAATGAAAGTCCAGCATAGGAAGAAAAGCACCTGAATATTATACCTTCTCCTTTTCAAGATCTATTCATACTTTTATCTGTACATTATTAAGTGACTAAGCTTGAGTGCAAATAATTTCAGCAAGATGAAGTTTCATTAAGTTAACTTACATATTATGCCATCTTCCATCACATACTTGTGTGCAGCTGAAAAGATGCTAGTCCAGCAACAAAGTCAGGAATGTGGCTGTACAAACTCAACTGTTCTTTTAACAGGAGTGCACAAAAAGCATCAGCCTGATTAGGAAAAAAGACATCAGCAAAGTCACCTGCGAGAGTGAGGTGTGTTAAGGAGTTTTTTGATAAGCATTAAAGACAGAAACATTACCCGATAAAGCTAACAAATTCAGGCATATCCTGGATTCTGTTGTAACCTGATCTTAAGATGTAAACCTACACTGTTGTTGTAGATCCGGTACTTCTGAGAAAGAGACTCCGTGGACAGAGAGTGAGAAAATCAGAGTGTGTGTCCGAAAACGTCCTCTAAGCCTGAGGGAGGAGCGACGGGGGGAGGTGAATATCATCACAGTGAAAGACGGAGAAACCCTGCTGCTCCATGAGAAGAAGGAGGCAGTTGATCTTACACAATATATTTTACAGGTAATATGCTCGACTGGAATGTTGGGTTTATGGGCCGGTCACGTGTGTGGAAGGATAAAGCACCTTGTGCTTGGAGTTTCCATGAGGGAAAACAGAGAAGGGCTGTCAGCACTGAAATAGATGGTGGGCTTTTCTTCTGATTTATGCCAGCCTGTGGCAGAAAACCTGAGCCTGGAATTTTAAGCTCTAGAAGGGTCTCTTGCAGCTTTCTTTGTATGTAGCAAAACAACCCCTCTCCTACATGCCATTGCTGCAGGAGAACTGCCTGCTGCAGAGCCCACTGATGGCTTCCCAGGGTACTCCAGTGAGGAGTTCCTTTTCCACTGTTTCAGCACTGTAGGTCTTTTTCAGTAAATCACATACACCCTCATCCCCTCCATTCCATTGTTCTCAAATGCTCTTGAAAATTAAGTTCCCTTTTGGTCTTTGTTTCTTAATCCCGAATGCTTTGTGCCATCATAGTTCAAATTCTCCCTTTTGACTGGCAGCACCAGGAAGAGAACTGATTTCTAGAGAGCAGCAAGCCATTCTCACTCTACTGGGTGTTATTTTTACAGTCTGGGTCCTAGGAACAACTGTTTGGAGTAGCCAGTGAAAATCCAGTTTGCAGCTCTCTCGGTGTCCTGTTCACATGCCACATTTTGTGGTGCAACACATGCAGCAACTGCACCCCAGTCCCTCCATCTGAGGATCTATAGTTGGCATGTATGCAGTGCTTATCACTTTCGTGTCTCAGTGCTGAAATAACTGTTAACTAATTTTGTTATGCCAGTACAGATAAATGAATTCCTGCTATCAGTCAGTATAGTCCAAACAAAAGTTTGCCACGAGCTGTGGAAAGGCTGTCTCTGCTCTGTAGGAGCCAGGAGAAATTCTCTGCTTCTAAGTCTGTCTACTCGCTCTACATCCATCTCTGGTTCCTATAGAAAGGACAGCAAGGGGTACAGACTGAAGGGGAAGTAGTGGAGCATATTCCAGCACCCAAACTTCAGGCCCATCACAGAGCCACATGTGCCCTGTGAGCTGAGACACCCCGGTTTAGTCTGCCTGTGCACCACTGTGGTTGGATTGTGATCATTGAAATGATTCTCAGTCCTACAGATCTGCCACCTTAATTTACACTGCAGTGACTTTATTGGAGTGCAACATTACACACCAGTTCGTGACCACTTTTTTGAAAACCTGATGTTTGTGACCATCCCTACAAGCACCACTCTTAATCTCACAATGAAGGAGTTCGTAATGAACTCTGTTGCATCCTTTTCACAGACCCTGCTTCTTTGAGTCAGAGCTGGAGTGTGAAAAGTTTTGGGTTTTCTTGCCCCCTTTTGAGTTAATGCAATCCAGCTTTGCCTAAGAACAGCTTCTCTCTTCTCTGGCACAAAAAGTTTTTAGGAGCATAGGCAATTAATCACAACTTAGTCACAACTGAGAACTAATTTTGAGAAAGTCAGGAGTTGGCTCTTAAGTTCTTTTTACTGTTACTGTCTTACTGTACATCTGTAAGCTGATTCATTTAATGAATAGACTTTCTTTAATTTTTTTTTTTTTTTTTTGTTCTTGTGGGATGTTCTGCTTCAGAATGATTGGAAATCAAGGCATTTTTGCTTCCCCTACTTTTTTTTTTCCCCTCTACCCTCAGTCTCCTGATTGGTGTGTCCCTGCAATTTGTCATGCTGCATGTTAAATGTGCTAGGTCACTTTGTGCTTGTTCCAAAGCCATATGAAGTCACTGGAAAGACTTCTGTTATTTAACTTTACCTTTGATTGGGATTGGAGGGGAAGTGAAACGTGTTCATTTTCATGTAAAGATCATCTTTATTTTTCAGCATGTTTTTTATTTTGATGAAGTCTTTGGGGAGTCATGTACCAATCAGGATGTGTATATGAAGACAGCCTATCCTCTCATTCAGCATATTTTTAACGGGTAGGGCATCAGTGCTTACATTTGTTATTTTTTGCCTTGGTTTTGCCTTGTTTTTCCATTTTCATATGCTGCTTTAATTTTCCTTTATGCTTTTCATCTTTTGAAAAATTCATTCATTTCACTTCTGCTACATACCTTCCCCTTTCCAGAATGTCTTTGATTGCAGTTTTGACAAAATAAATCAGGAAAAACTTCCTTTGCGCTTGGCAGCAAATCTAACTTACAGAGGGAGGTAAAATTGGACCTCAGGTGCAACCAAGTGGCACGATGGCCAGTCTAGAATGAAAAAATGTGTCCCAGGATTTCTGAAGTCTAAGCTTCATTCTAACAATGGAGTGGTGCACACTCATCTGTAGAGGAAATATGTTACCTCTTTCCTGGGACTGCTGAGAGGTGTTTTTGCATGTATTTGTAGAGTTCACAGGGCAATAGAAATTATTAATAACCTTGTGATTTATTTTTATTTTATTGATTTATATTTGCTTAGAGATTTGATCATAATTACATACTTCCTGATTAGTGGGAAATTGATGGTGGTTTTATGGGAGTGATCTTATTTTCATGCAAAGTAATGAGCTTGAATATAATTACGTTTTTCAGTTGTAGAAGGAAAGGATTACATATCCGTGCTGAAAATTAACAAAATGGAGTATGCTGTTACTGAAAATCTCTAAGTGTCATCAGCAGAGGCAGCGTATCATGCTCCTGAGAAAAGGAAAGTGGAAAACAGGAAAATGAGGCTTGTATCTTGCTGTGTAATAGTCACCAAAGCCACAATTCACATTACAGCTAATCTAGTAATGCCACCAGATTAGATGACACTGTTTTTTTCCTCAGCTTTCCCCTAACTTTTCTGTCCCTCCTGCTGCATCCCTTTCGCTAGTGTTGGTCTAATCTGACACCGTGGTGAGCTAATGCTGCAATCTAAGCTGTCAAGAAATTGTTCACTGTGCTCACTGCAGACCCACATTTTTACCCACTGTCTGCCAAGGTACTTACCCAGGTCAAAAGTCGGGTTTTTAAGGGGGACAGAGAAAGGAAGAGAGCCAGCACCCTGTGACTCATGAGATCTTCATAGCATGTGCTTGGGAACAGTGGTTAAGTGGTGTGCAGTTTCCCAGAGAGGATGGCAAACCAAACCTCCTTGCTATGGGGCCACTATGGGTAGATACCAACACTGTAGAATCTTATTTAATAGGTATGAATGAGTCAGATGTGACACTAAACACGTCAGTTGTCTTCACAGAGGCAATGCCACCTGCTTTGCCTACGGGCAGACTGGTGCTGGCAAGACTTACACCATGATAGGAACTCACCGGAACCCGGGACTCTACGCCCTGGCTGCCAAGGACATCTTCAGACACCTGGAAGCCTCACCGTCAGGGAAAGACCTTTTTGTCTTCATCAGTTTTTATGAGATCTACTGTGGGCAGCTTTACGACCTGCTAAATGGAAGGAAGAGGTATTTTAAACAAAAGACATGGTTTACTATAAACCTGTGAGTTGGTTGGTTACTGTTTAGAAATCAGTTACTGTTTCGTGCAATTTCATTTAACATATTGGCATTTATAGTACGTGTTATGTATTTAATTAGGGCTGTTTCTGGGAGCTGCTTAGGGAGGAAGGCAGGATCTGGCACTATATACTGTGACATTAATAGGGACTCCTGGTTTTATTGTTTGGGGAGATATAAGTAAGAATAAGGACATTTTTTTGAGATACAAGCTCAGGGTGTTTTGCTTACACTGTAAAAATATAACAGCTGAACATCCATAGGCAGAGAAACACCTTTCTTGTGGCCAAAAATTCCTGTATTAGAATCTTAGAATGGTTTGGGTTGAAAATGGTTTTGGGTCACTCTTTTTGGAGTGACCTTGAAGGAGCATTACCTGGCAGCTGGGGTTCTGCAGCAGCCTCAGAGCAGTGTCCTTCAAGCTCACCTGAGGGCTCAGGGAGGAGGCTTTCTGCCTGGGGAAGCTAGCATCTGTTCACAAAGGAAGCACCTTTTTCTGTGCCTGTGTGCTCCCTTTCTCCAAAACAGTCTCTAAGGAGCAGGTAGTGTAATCTGCTGTGTAAAGAGTAGATTAACTAAGGAAGAAGGGGCGTCCTTACATTCTCTGCATGTCCACTGGCTAAATTACATGTCACTGAAGGAGAAGATTGAACTTCCTTTCTTGTGCATCATTCTGTATTATGCCTCTATACTGTAATGCTTCTGTGTGATTCATAGCACCAGATCATAGGAGCTGCTTTAAAATCCTGTGTAAAAGTCTTGAGAACATGAACAGAGCAAAACTTAGTCTGAACTTCCCAGAGGAACCTGAGATGAAGTTTAAAGAGAGACACGAACTCTAAAATGTAAACATGATAATTCCCTTCCTTGCTTTATTATGTTCCCGAACTAGCAGAAATGCATTGGTAACGTCCCTTTAGCAGTGAAATGCCAGTGGCATGTGTTATAAATGAAGTGCCTCTTCAGTTCTAAAAATAAATGAATGACAGCAAGGCCTTTCCCCAGTCAGTAGCCTTGATTGCTTTTTCTCAGTGTCACAGCATTGACACGTGTCTTCGTTGCTGCTGTCTGAGATTTCAGAAATCTCCTTTCTGCACTGTTTTGTTTTCAGACTTTATGCAAGAGAAGATAGCAAGCACGTGGTTCAGATAGTTGGACTGCAGGAGGTCCAGGTGGAGTCTGTAGATGAACTGCTGGAGGTAACTTCTATGTTTGTGATTCATTCTTTGTCTTCCACAGCCTGATTTGTGATATTTGCAGAGATTGTTATTTGGTGTGTAGCACAAGTGTATGTTCACGTTTAAGGCCCTGAAATTACCAGTCCCAGCAGAGCACCAAGGGACACCATTAGAAGTGCCTTTATTCATGAAGCTTCTTGGATCACTGTGAGTTGTGTTAGCCACATGCAAGCAGTTGAATCACAACTGTCAATTCTGCTGCCATTCCTTAGGAAACACCTTTGCCAAGAAAGAGACGGCTATCACTCTTCCAGAAATTAGTTGGCGTCCCAGCAAGGGACTTTGAAAGCTGGATACGTGTTTTCTCCCCATGTGATATTCTATGAACTTAGATTTTTGTATATAAAGGGTATGTGGGACAAAAAAATGTAGATTTGAAATTAGAACCAGTAATCAGAAAATACTTAAAATTGAGGTATTGATCTGAATTAGGATTAAAACACTGCTTAGGTAATGATGTGTGATAACAGCCAAGTAAAATTAAGATCTTTAAATGGTAGCTGACTTTCACCACAAGCAAGGCTTCAGCTTTCCTTCCCCTTCTGGCTGAGCCTGAAAAGAACACTGGCAAATTTTCTGCATTGCCTCCTGCAAGAATCAAGCTGGTTAAATCTGCTTTCTATTTAGCCTGACTTCGCATAGTTTAATTCCTTTCTTGGTAAGGAGGTGTAAATTACAAGTGCCTGGTATAGTAATTGACTCTGGTGTTGTCCACTTAAATTGCACTTAATTTTGTTCTTCATCTTCCCGTTAACTCCGAGCTTTGGCGCAAGCTGGTGATGCTTCTGCAAATTAGAGTGTAAATTTGCTATATGGTTGCTTTACAATTCCTGTGTATTATCACATTCCACACACAGAAGAGCTATTAAATTACTTCATCCTTACAGATATCTTGGCGGGGGTAGGGGGAATGATATCGTTCACAGGCCCTTTTGAACACAGAAATGTCACTGACTTGACTCAAAGCTTCTGAGTATTCTGCGACAGAGATATGGAAAGAGCCTTGAATACATCCCTAGTTGTTCACAATTCGCTGATGTTGGCTTGGATTCAGAAATTATCTGCACTTAGCACTAATATAAAGCTTGGAAACAGCAGCAGTTGGTTATGCTGCTCATTGAGAACTGGCCACTAAAATGCATGAATAATTCACATCTGTCAACTGAGAGCATATTGATTTTGCTAGGTAATATTTTATTTTGTTCTTACAACCAGAAGCAAAATTAATGATTGTTTTTTGAATGCCCTGCTGCAGTCAATGCCAGGCTTTCTGTGACAGTCCTTTAAAGTTTTCAAAAATAATTATCCAAAGTTGTATCGTGAAGGACTCTTTGTCCTTCTGCCTTGCTTCTCTTCCTTCTTATTTTATTGTTGTATTGATTATAATTGCTCTTTTAACTTTGTTCCCTACTTGGGCATAATTTCTTTTTGTTAGGGAAATTTAGAAAGGTTTTGGCACTTTGCATTTTTTGTGTAGCTTTCTGGGTAATCGTATCCATCTACTACAAGAGAAAGTGAAATTTTAAAAGAGCACAAATAGTCTTGTGAGTCTCTTAGGTTATGTGTACAATCTTACAAAAGTATGCCAGCAATGAAAGAAATAATTTAATTTTACAGTTTGGGTATTTTGCAATTCAAAGTGAGGGTGTGATGCAGCAACTTCTTATTTGCAGTGCACTCTCTGAAGTTTGTGGTGTCACTGCAAGCAAGTCCACATACAAAAGTCTGAAAGAAACTAACTTAATGTTGGTCTTGTACCAAATTTTGAGGCTGAAATGAGCCATTTGTCATCCTGGGAGGACAGGATCTCTTTCTGAGAGACCATATTGTTACTTACAATTTGCTTGGATTTTGTCCCTGTTATTTTGCAGGTGATTTTGAAGGGGGGGAAAGAACGTAGCACAGGAGCCACTGGAGTCAACTCAGATTCCTCTCGATCTCATGCCATCATCCAAATTCAAATTAAAGATGCGGCCAACAGGACGTTTGGAAGGTAAGACAAGAAGCACAAGTGCTCAGTGCCCATGCCAAGCCCAGGAACATCCAAGAGACAAGCAAAGAGGAGGTGTTAGTGGGCAGGTGTGAGTTAAATCAGAGGACAGGGTTCAAAGGGACTCTGGGAAGTTTCACAGTCCTTTCTCTGTTCCCAGGGAGAACACTTTAGGCACATCTGTGAGAGCTTTGACAAAATGGTTTGTACAGATTTCCAGTGAAGGAGTTTGGCAATCAAGTGCATTCCCTCATCTTCAGTGTTTAATCTGGCTGAAGGTCTGCAGTGGACAGGTCCACATGTGAGCTCACCACCTTTGAAGTCAGTAGAGAGAAACAGCCATTTCCAGGATCCAATTCATGCCATTCTGCAGAACCACCTAAATTAGGTCAGATGTATTTGCCCCTCAAAGCACTTCTGTCCTGTCATTGACTACAAAGGGAGTCTGGGATGACTAACCCTGGTGGAGGTGATTCCATTACAGATGTTTGCCTTTGGTCAGAAGTATCCTGCCTCGTACCTCAGCTGAGCCTCCCTGATAATTTGAGAGTGTGACTCTGATGCTATCTCCAGCAGACAGAAAGAGCATTTTGCTTCCTCTTCTGGCATCCACTTTATGTATTCGAAAAATAATTGTGCCTCTGCTCAGTCATCTTTTCTCCAGACTAAACAACCCCAAGAAATAGTTCTGAGAAAGATGGTCTAGGTATCTGTGTTATTGCTGAGTGTCACAATACTGACACGCCCTTCCAGCAACTACCACATACTCTTTCTTCCCAGGATCAAATTTTGAACACAAGGCAAAATGGAAGAGACACAAACAGTGGAGAGAGGAAAAAGACAGAACAGGCAGACTTGGGAAATAAAAGTATAGGGGGTTATGCAGGTGTGGCATCTGGGCTGTATTTTTTGTGTGTCTCTGAAAGAGAGACGGAGCTGGAGAGAGGAAAGTGTGCCAAGATATGCCTATAAAAGAAATCAGAGCTGTTGGAGAAAAACAAGAAGGGCAAAGACAAAGATACAGTGCAGCAGTCATTGCAGCAGCTGGCACCCAGAGCTAGAGAATGTGAAACAGAGTAATGGAGTTCTGTAGAAGGAAGGGACAAGGATCACTGAAAGCTCAGTGTATTTACTGCACTGGAAATTTCTGTTCTTATTGTTCTGAATTCCCATTTGACATGGGAATGACAGTTGTCTGTTTTACCTGGAAGGAGAAATCAAGAAACTTACGATTTCTTTTAACTGTGTTCTTAGGAAACTACAATCACAGTGATTATCTGGAGAGATGAGTGTGTTGCACTTTAAACAGCTTGTCCATTAAACTGTGGAGCACTGTCATCACACGTAATTACACTTTCTATTACGATTGTGTTAGTGTTAAGATGCTCTGACACTGTTCCTGCTGCTATGCTTATTTTGGTGCCTCAGATATTTCCAGTGGATGCTTTTCATTGTTCAAAAGTAGTCATTTCTAATCATTCCCATGATGCCATGTGTTGCAGCCCTCTGGTTTAATAAGGAAAAAGGAAAAAGAGGGGGGAAAAGGCTCTAAGATAAATGCAACTTTGTTGGTTTTTTTTTCTAGGATATCATTCATTGACTTGGCTGGCAGTGAAAGGGCAGCTGATGCCAGAGACTCAGATCGACAAACAAAAATGGAAGGAGCAGAAATAAACCAAAGTCTTTTAGCAGTAAGCTACGGTCATAGCTGGGAGAGGCTTTATATTTAATTACTAGCATGTGTTTTAGGATAAAAATGACCCACAGAATACTATATGAATGTATTCCACGGAGGGGGAAGAACAACCAAGGTATAAAGTGTGTCCGTTTTAATTTGTCACGTGACCAAAAGACAGTTTAAGAAGGAAGAGATTTTGTGATGAAATTCAAGTATTTTTTATCCATTCTTGCAGCCAGCCAGGTAAACACAGCATGGAGAATGCTAGGTATAGTAGAATAAGGGCCCCGTATCTTAGAAAGTTTTGTCCCTTCTACATCCAAAGAATACTGGCTTGGAATTGCCATATTTGTTTCAGAAAAGCACATCTGTTCCTGCCAGTTATTTTCACCACTTGAACTCAGGCTTCTCTTTCAAATGAGGAATAAAGGACTTAAATACTCAAGAGCATAGAAACTAGCAATTCATGCGTGGGGAGGAAGGAACAGGAAGAAATGCAGTCTTAGTGCAAACTGTTCTTTTATAAGTGCCCACAGTTAGGTAAAGAGGGACAAAGGAGCAGAAAAATGCCATCTAAGATACAGCAGAGGTGCCTCTAAGGGTAAATTGTGCAGAAGGCTTTGCACCTCCTTTAATGCCGAGGAACAAAGTTCACTGATGACTGTGGGCTTCTCCTCACAACAGTGCAGAAGTCAGTGCACACAACTGCACCCCTTAGTGTGCTGTAAATAGGAGGTGCCTTGCTCTGTTTTGAGAATGTAAATGCTCTTTTTCACAGAAGCTTTTCCTGCAGTGGACTATTAGTATTTGTACTGGGAGGTAGCCTGTGAAGCGAATGTGTTTCTGCACTTCGTGCTTTCTGGAGTACTTGCTGGTGAATAACTGAGTGGCACAGGGAGTTGGGACCTGAATAGAAAGAAGTCTGATCCTAAAGGTCTTCTCCAGCCTAAAGAACTCTGTGATTCTTGAGAAATGAGGCCTAGTGTAAGCTCATGAAATGCTTTTAAAAGAAAGTTTGAAATCAGAGTGTGTACATTTTTGATATGGTGTGAAACTGAGAAAATATCCAGGCTGTCTACAAGTAATGACTGAATTAACTGTAAAAGGTAATATAAGAGGTATTAAAGGTCTACATGACCTGCAGCCTGTAAACCCACCCCTGCCCTCAGTGATAATAACATTCTTTTCAGGCATTTAAACATACAAGGTTTGAAGTTTGCTCCTGGTTTAAATATTCATGTTAATTTCAAGTAGAAGACTTTCAGACACTGCAACTAAGGGAAACAATTAAAAAAAAGAATTGTATGATCTCCTGCATGTTACAGGTGCAATTTTTAATAAAATGCTGTAAAAGTGAGAAGTGTCATTTTAAGTGGGAGTCTGTAGAATGTTGTAAGGCTGTCAATGATTCATGCTAGTATCACCATGACAGTACTGTAATCTGCTTATTTTTCCTTCAATATTTGCTCTAAAGGGCTTGTGTCATGGCTATACTTTCCATTTCTGCCAGTTTTAGAGAGCATCCAGGCTCGATGTGGAGTGTGATGCTGTTGTGCTTATTCCAGTGAAGGACACATCTTTGAGTTTGAACATGACGCCTTTTTACAAGGCTGATGATAAATCGCAGAATCACGGAACTGTCAGGGTTGGAAAGGACCTCTGCAGATCATCCAGGCCAAACCCCCTGCCAAGGCAGGGTCAGCTAGAGCAGGTGACACAGTAGGAGTCAAAGATGACATAGGGCACTGGTAGGTTAGGTCTGATGCAGTTCAGTTCATGACTGATCTGTTGTTCCCTTCCGATTGTTTTCTGTTCTGGCAGCTGAAGGAATGCATTCGGGCACTGGACCAGGAACACGCGCACACTCCTTTCCGGCAGAGCAAACTGACTCAGGTAAAACCAGCAGCAAGGCCAGAGAGGGGGTTTCCCTGAAAAGGGCAAAAATAAACAAACAAGCAAACAAAGAAATAAATCAGTAAGTGTCACAGTTCAGTAACTGCTATTGAACCCCTGAGGAAAAAGGGGAAAAGCATAACTTTTACAAACTTTAATTTTAAAAGTAATCGCAGAATTAAGGCCAACTGACAGTTTCTGCCACCCAGTGCTGGGGACTGGCATGGTTAAAATAACAAACAACCCAAAAGCTAAAACCAAGCAAAAACCAAGAAACTACCTTCCAGACTCATTCAGAGTTACCATCCATCTCCACCCAGTCTGCAACCAATCCTGCATCTTCTGTGCAGTAACAATACTGGGAGCTTGCATCAACATTCTCACTCCAGTTGTAACATCTGCTTTATTCCCCAAAACATATGGGCACCCTTGTGGCACCTGGTGCAAGCGCTTGTTCAGAGCCCTCATTAACACTTATATTCATTTTAAACTGTAAACAAATAATGGTAAGACAAATTGAGACAAATGGACTGCACTTAACAAAAAAACTAAAAAAAAAAGAGCCAGTAACTAATGTTAAATTTCTTTGGTACACGTTGCTAATTTACAGGACATAAAAGGGGCATGAGCTTCTAAGAATCCAATTTTTTTTCCTTCTAATCCTAGGTGCTAAAGGATTCTTTCATTGGCAATTCCAAGACGTGTATGATAGCCAATGTGTCACCTAGCCACTTAGCTACAGAGCATACCCTGAACACTCTACGGTATGCTGACAGGTAGGTGGTGAAAGTCAAGTCTTGCCAGGGTGAAAAACACAAAGGAAAAACTAATGTATGATGCTTGTGGTTACATTGTATTTTGGTTGTATTGAAAATATTGATTAAGCAAGAAGTGCAATTTGCACAATGCAAGTAAAAATCCTTACCTGTTCCAACCCTTATATTGGATCTTAAATTTTTCCATGTATTTTAAGTACTTTCGGATGATTGTTTTCAGTGATAAAGACATCACTGTGTGCCCCTCTAATCAGGATTATTGACTTCGGTAATCAAAAGTTTTGGTTTCATCTTTGAATTGTAATTCTACTTAGAATGCATGCAAGTCCTTCACCTTCCCTCCTACACAGGAGGAGGTAAATTACAGGCCGTGCAACGCTGGTGTTAGAAGGACAAGAGATACCTGAAGAGCAAGAGGGGCAAAGGGAACAGGTGAAAGTCAGGCTGATACCAGTTAATCAACTCTTCACAGTTGCACTGGGGATCAGTTGATCCAGGAGCAGGTGTGCTGTGTAGAGTACCAGCTCCTTCTGCTGCATCATGACATGTGGAAATGCCACTGCTTTGCACTGAAGCTGAGGTCATTTCAACTCCTTGAGCTGTCATGCATCGTTCTAGAAGTGCTTAAAAAGGCTGCTATAGACCTTTCCAGAAGTTCAGGCGTTTTGGCAGAGGGATTTTGATACCTGTGTAGATCCTGCTACAAAACAAACCATGGTGCTGAATTCAGGATTTAGTCTTATTATGTGAAAGCGTTAGTTTGTTCTAAAGGCGCTGTTATTTATCTGAAAGCATGACACCTTCTAAATCCATCCTGTTTTACAGGGTCAAAGAGCTGAAGAAAGGGATTAAATGTTCTACCCCTGTCACAAACAGGCGTCGCAGAGCTGGAAATGTGTCTCCAAAACGCGTCCAGAGCACTCCCTCTTTGCCACCTGGGGAAAAGAGCTCTCCAAAGAAAGTGAAGCTAGGCCTACAGCATCCCTCAAGTGCTATGAAAACAAAGGTGTATCCTGCAGCACTGCAGCCACCTGGTGTCCCTCTTACCTCTACCCCAAGGGCAGTCAGCAAAGGATATGCCTGCAAAGGAAATACCAGCATACCGTGCTTCCAGCTCATGAGCCCAATTAAGGGAGTCCTACGGATAGCACATCCTCTGAAGAAGAAAACTGATGATCTATCCCCCCCCTCTGAACAGAGCCCCTCTGTGAAGGATTTCATCACCACAAGTGCTGCCACAGATGAAACAAGAGAGAGTGGCCAGAGAGACAAGTCTGTGCAAGACAGATCACCTGTCCAGTGCCTGAAAGTCCAGACAGTGCAACCTGTTCAGAAACAGCTCGTTTCTAGAGATGATATTTCCTTTGGAGAAGGAAATCTGCCCTCTGACAGCAGACAGGAATGGGGAAATACTTTTGCTAAACAATGTGTTGAACCCTGGACATATCTGCCTCCATTTCAGAAGGAAAGGGAGGAGCACTTACGTCTTTATCACCAGCAGTTTCAGCAGCCACCTATTCTACAACAAAAATTGAACTGTCAACCCCTTGAGAGGTTTTTAATGCAGTACAAGCCCGAGGAGATTCAAGCAAAACAGGATCTGAGCCTTACTCCCACAGAAATGCAGAACAAAGAGGGGATGCAGCTGGAAGATCTGGATGACAGTGATTTCAGTGAAGATTCTTTCTCACCTGTCTGTAGTCAAAAGAGCGTGAAAAGGGGAAACACCAACAAATGCAGTCAGCATTCATTTTTCCTTCATGAAAGAGAACAAGGAACTGAAGAAGAGCAAAAAGGCCAAAAGCGGCAGGATTTATTTTTTAAATATCCAGTACCCATGCAAGAACATGAACTGGATGACAGCTGGGACTGTATCGAGGGCAGCCCAAAGGCAGAGGAATCCGTTAAGAATGCAGGCTGCAGCAGAACTCCAGCAGGCTGGAACTATGACTTAGCTATTGAGTCCCCTCCAAGCAATACTGCAGAAAAGCCTTACTGCCTGCAGGAAGATCCTGCTTGTAGCTGGAAACACGGCAAGGATTTCCTAGCTGATCACAAAGAGTACAAAACCAAACACAGATATCTTGTTTACTCCAATGAAGCCACCTTAACTCCGGAAAAGGATACTTCAAACCCATATTTATCTCTGTTGAATCCAGGAACTCCAGAGTGCAAAGAGATTGATCTCCAGCATGAGGAGAGGGAAGAACCCACTTTGGACAAACAGGCTGCCCTCGCAGGAGATGTACAGTGGAAATCTCATAAAAGTGGAGTTAACCACTGTGTCTCTTCCAGCTGCTCCTCAGAATTCACTTCTGAGCTAATGGCCCCTCTCCTGGTGTCCCCTCTTGGCTTTGAGGAAACAGCTGATGCAGAGAAAGTGTCTTGCCACCAGGAGAAGTCCCCCGGTGAGGAGCAGGCTGCAGGCAGTGGCACGCAGGGCTCCCCAGGCAGGTGTGAGGAGGAGGGCTGGCAGTGCACGAGGAGCAGAGCCCTGACGGACAGCATGCTGGAGCTGGGGGAGCAGAGCCGGCTGGAGGGAAGGGACCACACCCCGCTGCACTCCCCGTGGGCCTGGCACCACTGGCTCCCGCCCGCCTGCTGCCCTGCCAGGCCCTGCTGCTGCCGCCGCTGGAGCTCGGGCTCAGCGCAGCAGGGAGCAGGCTTGTGTGCTGGGCCTGACCCCGCAGAAGCACCCACAGATGGATCCTCAGGCGCCAGGGCAGAGGGAGAGGGTGGGCTGTCCCACAGTGGCTCTGCGTGCAGGGAACATGCAGGTGGCAGGCGGGGTGGTGCTGACGTTAAAGATGGTGCTGGTAGTTCAGGAAAATCCAGCTCGAGTCAAGGGCCCAGTGCTGAGCCCATGGTTGCAGAAACAAGTGCTGAAACACCTGAAAAGAACTGTTTTTCAGAGGCAACGTGCTTTCCCAGTGTGGGGCACACGGATCATGCAGCCCAGTCTCCCTCTCAGGAGAACAGCCTCCAGGTGCAGCCCAAGTCAGGAGTGAGGAATGAGGATCTCACCCATTCTGAAGACCCTGCCAGGCCACCATTGAGCAGTGAAGAAACAGCATTGCTAAAAGACCAGTTAATACAGAGTGGTTTTACACAAGAGACTTCTGCTGCAGATGCAGGATGTGCAACCAAAGATGATAAGCCAACAGCAAATGCCAAGAGCCCCTCAGGCATGTCCAGCAGCAGCTCTCCAAGTGCTACATCAGAGATGGGGAAGTGGCAGAAGGAAGCCCTAGAAAAGGCACAGTAAGTCTTGCTCATCCCTGCAGTTTGTAATGAAGCTTAGAAATGTGATACATTTGCCTTTATTTGTATGTCATACTCGTATGTGCTTTAAAAACGAAAGTGTAATCTTCTAATAAATAATTCTTTAATAAGATTAATCACAATTTATAGTCAGTATCTTTTAAATATGTGATTGCTTGTTACTTAGTGATATTTTAAAAATCTCACAGGAAGCCAGTAATTCTATTAGATCTTGTAAGATAATGCTAGAGGAGCTAATATTGTAATACAAACTGCAGTTCTCAGTAATTAATTGGCTTCCTATAAGCTATAAAGTACCTAACATATATCAAAACCTCCCATCAAGAGTCAGGTCATAGCTGTTCCATCCCTATGGAGAGAAAAGCAATGGGGCAGTCACTGAAGGTGTAGATATAAAGCTTCCAAGTACTCTGAGCTGCCACTGTTAGCTACCCAGGGCTGAACTGCATGCATGTGAGTGAAAATACATTATTTATCAATGAAACTTGCTCAGAGGAACCAGCAGCAGCACTACCTTCCTGCTCTGCCTCATGGCAGATAACTTCACCAAAATTACTTTCAGCCTCATGGTTGTAAGCCATTTCACCAATTAATTGGTCAGTTGTTTTGCTCCTTGATTTTGCTGTGGTAAAAAGCAGTCTGTGCCCCTGTGCTGACGGTGGTAATGAGGGCTGTGGTCAGTCCTCTGTAACAACCCTTAGTCATCCAGGTGACCCTGAACCCCAAACCAGTGCATCCCTCTGCTCTTTAAGGAGCACCGGAGCTTCCTGAGTGCTAGGGACACAGGACGGAAAGGATTCCTCTGGGGTATTCCCCCTTCCTGCAGGTTTATTGAGGCCAGCAGTAATTACAAGGCTGTGTAACCAGAGGTGTATTTTTTGTTAATCAGACAGGCTGTAATTCGTGCCCATGAGGAGCAGCTGGATGAAATGGCATGCTTGTGCTTCAAGGAGCAGTGCTTGATAAATCAAATGTCGGCAATGGTAAGTGCTTCATCCAGTGATTTTGGTGCCTGTTGAACCTGCACAGATTAGTCTGGGAGATTATTAACTTGACTTGGTGGTGTTATGTTCCTTGCCAGTTCCTCCTCGTGTTCTGTGATGCCTGTCTGTGTCCTGGGAGAGGCCTCTCGTTCTCAGTGCCTGGTTGTGTCTCTGCCAGTCTCCAGAGCCCTGGAGGCAGCAGGAAGCTGATGGGCCAGGCTGAACTCTTTGTCTCTCATCAGAGAGCCTGCCCTTATTTTGTGTCACGGGCACCAGACTGTATCAGACAGAGCTCTGGCCCTGGGATGTTTTTCTCCTTACAGTGAGTCGATATCACAGAACACAGCACACCCCTAAAGCATGGCACTGCTGGCATTTGGCTCTTCCTTCTGGGAGCCCCGTTGCCTCCCACACTGCAGATGTGCCAACAGCCCTGGCCCCACTCATTCCAGTGCTCTGGCCACTATGGCTTGTGCCCTCACAGGCTCTTGGCTTTTGTCACTCGGCTGTTTCTTGGCTTGTCCTCGTCTCAGGTGACACTGGTGTATGCTGGACCCAGAGACTGGCACCTGCATGGCCCCAGTGCAGTCACAGTTCTCCGTTCCTCCTGCATCCCAGCAGATACATGCAGTCACAGCCATGCAACAAGGCTATGAACAATTCCCAGTGAGAACTCCTGCTTTCCCAGTTCCCTCATCCTATCAGTAAAGCCAAGCTGCATTGCTGTATTGCATTACCAAACCATTTCAATTCCTGTCACAGTTCAGACTCAAAGTACAGGGACTCTTCCCTCAGGGATTTTGGACTGGTTCCACCATGTGGCTTATTCACTATGATTTCCAGCTGCATGTGCTGTGTTACACATAACATACAGAACTTCACAAAGCAGCACAGGAGCCATACATTTTGTTAGTTTTGTGGCAGACAATGGAGTGATACAAAGCAATCTTTTACCTTTTTTTTTTTTTTTTTTAAATCTTTTGAAATTGTTCTTCCTAAGTCTGTTGGTCACTGGACATGAGTTGTGCCCTCCCCCATTTATTTGCCCCTTGCAGCAAGCAGTTATTTTCTGGCTAGCAGAATTATGAGAAGCTTGCCAGGTCTCCCAGCAGTGTAGTGTTATTTCACAGCATGACATTTTTTTGGGTAGTGAAATCAGCTCGGGATTTCTGTATCAGCTTCTCTGCTTCCATTTTCAGATGGTTTCAACTTCTCCAGCCATGAAACTTTGGCTGCAGGAGAGACTCATGCCAAGACCAGCCACACACTGAACACAAAGCCATATTTAAAGTGCTTAAGAAAAATATTCCACAGCAGCTGGGCTGGTCTTCATTACTGTCCCAGTGTCCCTGTGAGACAGAGATACAGTGCAGGAAATAGCTGGAGTACTGCCAAATCAGCTTTTAAGTGATTGATTTCCATGCACAGCAGCTGAATTCCCCAGCCCTGGGGATGTTGACACCTCCCAGCTTCTCAGGCACTGTCAGCAGAGGCACCAAACTGCTCACAGCTGGAGAGCAGAGCAAATCCGAGTTCTCCCTTATTAATACAAGCCTTACTTAAAAATAACTGCCTCCATTTCAGTTTTAATCCCTTTCATACTGCTTTTAGTTGCTATGGAAGGTAGAATTCCCCTCAGCCAAGGCTGTGTACAGTGCTGGGATTGCTCATGTCAGACCTGGCAGACCTGCAGCCAGGCAGGAGTTGGACTGGGCCTGTGACCTGATGAGAAATAAACCCCTCACATCTCCTAAGACTGGGCTGTTACATGTGATCCATGATCCATGAGTACCAAGTCACCATTTGTTTTCAACATGAGAGGTGTCAGGAACGGCGTTCAGTAGATTGCAAAACTGGGTGACCAGTCCCTGTACCAAACCTTTGAAAAGCTGACCAGTGTAGGAGAGTAACAACACGTGTTTCATACATTTTTATTTTTAAACCACTGTATTTGCTGTAATTTCACCAACAGATAAAACTACCAGAGCCAGTGAACCTTGGTACTTAGAGACACTGACCTTTGTCTGTGGGGGCTGGGACTTAAATAAGGAAATGTGATGTAATCTACTAGACTGCAGAATGGAAAACAGGCTTCTATGCACTGCTGCCGTGCAAAAAATATGCTGATTTTCTCCAGCCTGCTGCTGCTGTTTCCTAAACTGTCCTTTTGCCTTCTTCACCAGGATTTTCAGAATTTCACGACCATGCTGGATGAAATCTTGGTACTGAAGTCAAAGTGTATCCAAACGATGCGAGCCCAGCTCCAGCTCTGTTTAGCCTCTCCTGGCACGGACATGTCACTGCAACCACCTCCACCAGTTTAGACCTTCTTTGCTTCCACAGGCACAGGAGCAGCTTCAGAAAACGCCAGCCAGCACTTTGCTGCACTTGGTGCTGCAGAGTGTGGGTGGTAGGGGATAGCTTTTGGTTTGATGTGTGTGATTAGTGTGTGTTTTATAAAAGGACGGAGAGAATTCTGAGTAAATGATAGGTGACTAATTGGCAACACAAGCTTTGTATTTTCATTAATACCCGTAAACCACATTCTTAAAAATATCTCACCAAGCAGCAGGCAGTCCTGTTCATGCATCTCAGCAGCTTCTCACGTGTTAAAAGCATTGCCAAAAAAAGGGGGGGCGGAGGGGAAAACAACCTGAATAGAAATGCTGAAAAGCTCCCATGAAAAGTGTTTGCAAATAGGAGCCAGGGGTTGTTACACAAACACCAGACCTACTTGGTACCTAGAAGTCAAGGCAGGGCAAGAAGTGCTGTCAGTTTGAGAAGAAGGAAGCCTATTGTTGCCCTAGCTCGTGGGATGAAAACTCCAGAGCTCCTGAAAGATGTGGTTTAAGTTACGGGTGACGAGTGGGTTAGCAGGGACTTTGGTACCAGAGATTCATCTGTTGTGTTAATAAGCGTGTGGGTTTCATGCTGCTGCCCACAGCTAGAGGCCAACAGCTTTACCTGCTGCACACATCGGCCCTGTGCCCTGTGCACAGACCTGCAGTGCCCACCAGGCTCACAGAACTGATTTCTCATGTGATAAGTGGGTCTGGCTGGAGCTGTTGGGCTCCCAGGGGCTGCTGATTGCTTTTGTGCGAAACTGGTATTTGAATCAACAACTACAGAACCGCCAGCTGGAGCCCTGCAGAAGCTCTGGTGCTGCACACGCTTCACATCTAAACCACAAAGCAAGTCCACTCGCTGAAGGCACAAGTGACCTTGAAACGTGTTTGCTGACAACACGCTGTGTGAGCGCTCACGCTCCAAAATTAGGGCTGTCGCAGCACATTCATCCATCTCAGTGTCTCCTCGGTAATGCCTGTGGTAGCTCATTCAAAGCCTGCTCCGTAGCCAGAAATGCCAAGGGTAATGGAACACTCCTGTCTGACCAGCTGTGGGTTTTACTGCCTGGCTCTGCAGCCCCTCCCAGGAGCCCCAGTCAGGCTGAGCGGCAGTGCAGTAATCACAGTGACACTCCGAGATGCATATTTGGTGCAAACACTCCCAGGAATGTCACACATGAATCCCACATCACTCTCTCGACTGTTGGGGTGTTTTTAGCACTGGTTAGTCTTCATCTTACAAATGAAACTGGTTTTCCTTATGGAGCAGAGAGTGGAGTTTCCCCGGGTCTGAGTTTATGGCTCTCAAGATGGTTCCTGTGTCCAGGTTACAGGCCAGTGAAATGTCACACCTGAACTCAGGTGTCCCAGCCCCCTGTTCAAAAGCCTTCCTGGCCCAGAGAAATGAGGTGTTCCAGAGCTCTTGGTGCTTGTGCACAGCACAGAGCGGTGGTGCCAGAGCACTGGGCTGGCATGAAGGGATGCGAGCACTTACAGTGGTTTACCCGGCACTTTCTCAGTGAGCACACAGCAAACAGGGCTGTCAGGGAGCAGCTGAGGAGTTTTGCAAGTTTGTTTGAAACCAAGGAAAAGGTCAGACTGGAGGATGTGTGCACAGGTCACAGGAAAATGTGATGCCCAGCCAGAAACACAGTATGAAGAAAACTCCCTCCACGTGCTCTGACATTTGGGAGAAGAGTATTGGCTAAATGCACATTCAGGATTTTAAAGTGCAGCTCAGCAAAGTACCTTCACAGGCACTTTCAGTGTCTTACAGAAGCTGAACATTTCTAAAGCAACACACAAGGAAGAACCATTTGCATAGCCAGCAGTGCCACGTCCTAACCTCGGTGTTTTCAGACAGTTGTGACAAGACAGATGCGAGACCAAAAATTTCCGTGAGCAGAGGGGTGAGTTAAATCAGCTGCCAGATTTGAGCAACCTGTGAATCCCATCTGGTCTACTGTGAAAAAAGCAAGTTTCATCTGGCAGATCTGAGCCCCAGAGCCAATTCCCAGAGCTGGAACTATTTGCTCCCTTGAGGAATGGCCAGGGACACTGGGAAACAAGAAGTAATCAAAATAACAGCAACACATCGTTTCCTGAGGTCTGATACAATCTTTTTTTAAACTGGAGTCATCCAGCCAGTTCAAAAGATTGTACCTTCCTAAATGTAATCTTTTATTATCAGTCTATTCTCTAAATTTTATTTTCCCTACTGAATGTGACACTTGATTAAAATTAAAAAAATAAGGCAGCCCTGGCTGTGGAAATCTGCCCAGCCTTGGCAATAGTATGGACATGCCTGAAGTGCTGCACAAGCAGGAGATACCAATGCTGGGCTCCTCAGATCCAACAGAAACTACCAAAGGTGGCGTAACGTTTTCTCTCCATTTTTAGGGTTATTACCAAGTTGCTGCATTAATTCTTATGAGAAAATGGGCTAAATGAGCATTTTAGAAGTGTCATCCTCTTCCTGTTGTCTGATATTCCACTGACAACTGATATGAAAGGTTTTCATTTCAACTTGAGGAATGCATGTGAAAGTGTCATTACAGCAGTCTAAGAGACAAAGAGAGCTTGGCCATATACAATCAATTAACACAGCTCAATGGGTTCACTTTTGTATCAAGGTGCAACAAAGACTACTAATGTTCACGGAAGAGGCTTGGTGCTTCATTTCAGTGGCGGACACAATTTAAAATAAAATTCAGTGTACTAAAGAACTCGGGTAAAAACCATTCTGAAGGAAACGTGATCGAAGTGCCCCTTTGACTAACTGCAGAAGGTGAAGCGGGACTGGAAGTTGGTAGAGATGCCCTTCTTACCCAGCCTGTTGGTGTTTCAGAAGCGTGGCCGGCCTGACCAGCCTGGGCCAGCAGCAGAATGACCCTTTGCACGGCCAACATGGATTGCTGCCCAGCCAGGAAAGCGCTGACACAGGCTCAGCACTGCTGGGCCAGGAGCCACAGGGCTGGGTGGAGCATGGGGGCATCTGCTGCTCCCCCCACCCAACTGCAGGATCCCAGAAAGAAGTCACTCTCAAAATACTAAGCAGCAACCAAAGCAGCACCTCTGCTCCCACACCTCCAGCCACCAGTTTTGGCTCTGTGTCTGCCCTTCTCCACACAAGCCCTCCCAGCAGGAGCCCAGTCCTCAGTGCCTGGCAGAACCTCTGACAAAGTTACAGAAGTGCCAGCTGCCAGGTATATAAACCAATCTGACCTGAGAACCCAAGGAAATGCCCCAATGTCTCCAGTGTGACCAGGGGTGCAGCCAATCCTCCCACCAGCGCTCCAGCCAGCAGGGCCTCTCCCTGTCTGCACTGAGCTGTGCCTTGACTGAAGAGAACAGAACTGAGTAAGCAGTGATGCACAGCACCCACAACACTGAAGTCTCATCACACTGTGTCTCTCGTTACACATTCCTTCCCCTCCTTTAAGACACCAGGTTAATCCCCTCACCGTGTGGTGTTTTCTTCTCTGAGATGCCACCCCAGGAATACACTTCCTGTCTTCAGCCACCCAGGGATGTGAGCCCAGAAACCTCACTGCCAAAACACGAGCAACATCACAAGGGAAGAGTCAGGTGGGTTCAGCTCTCTGGAGGGAGGAGAACACCTTCCCCTCCCTGCTCTCACCTCTACATCTCCATAGGCATAGCAGTGGGGTTAAGAACCAGACCCCACAGGGAACATGTGAAAAAACAACACACACTAACAGAACCTAAGAGATTATTTTATTCAGAGGTTTATCTAAAGAGTTGTTGTTTCACTGGCAAGACTTCTTGCCTCTTCAAGACTGTCTGGTACCAGATGGGCACTTTTTTGAGTATCAATTCTGAAAAACAAGCAATACAGCTGACTGCTCCTGGCAGTGATGGTAAAGCAGTTTGAGTTTTGTTTTCCAGGTTTTCCGATTAATCAGGAACCCCATTTTCTCGTTTCAAACTGTCACACTTCTCACCAGCTGCTGCACATCCTTCTCAGGTAAGTTTTAATTTCAGCCCCACCACTAGAAGTGGTGAAGTTCAACACCATGGGTTGCATGCAGGGCAACCTGCCCTGGTCCTCCTCATCCCTTTCCACATCTCCTGGACTCTTGCCAGCCACATCCCTCCTTGGCCTCATTTTAAGTACAGGTATGTAATTAATGCACTTGGACACCTCACAGAGAATTCCAGGAGTTCACACTGGGCTCAAATTAGATATTCTGGTTACAGAAAGTTAACAACACCATGGAGATAAATGCCACCCCCTTCAGAGTCCTGATGAGCTAAAGCCTCCTACTGAGGCAATGGGCTGGGCTGCTCTCGCCCGTGCAAGTCCAAAGCTCCAGCTCTAACTTGAGTTTGGATCCCTAGGCTGGGTTTTTGCCCCAAAGCCAAGATAAGCCCCAGAGAAGCACAGCACACTCCACCACTGCAGCCACGGCCCCAGACATCGGGATGTTCTGCCCAAGTGCTCACACATGCCCACAGCAGCAGGACCCAGCAAGTTCCCTGCTGGAGCCAAGGAGCATGAGAGATGGGAACCATGACACTGGGAGTTATATTGGAGGGTTTTATTAGTTCTTCCGCAGAATCAAAATATTTAGCAAATTAGAGATTCCTCAAGACTGCTGATATTTTATGTATTTAGAACTTGAACAATGTACAACGTAATACTTTGAACTATCAAAAACAACCCCAAACCTGATTTGTAGTACTAGATGTTATTACGTAATTCTATAGCAGTGTGAAAAATGGAACTAATGCAGTGAGTACATTTGTTTTAAAGAAAGTGCTTGAAAGAAACCTCCTGCATCACACTGAGTATTATTTAAAACAAAAAGATAACTGATTTCCTAGCAGGGCATTGTCTTAAATATCCTACAAGCCTGGGGGATTAAGAATACTGAGCCCCAGCTCTCTGCCTTCACGTTCAAGAACCAACACAAGCTGCAGGTCCAGGTAGAGTTCACAGCTTACCTGTTTCAAGGGAACTTACACCCACTGAGCATTGGACACTCATGTCTGCCAGAAGTGTTGGATGCATGGGTAAAAAACAAAAACCAAGAGGACTAAACAAGGTTCTCTCTTTATGCATAGTGACAGTTTCTGAACCAGTGTTTTACTAAGTTACAGACTAGCTTTCAACCAAAAAATAAAACTCCATTGCACTAAAGGTCAACTTTAACCAGTTAATCTGGACTGTGACACAGTCAAGTAATTCAGTACAAGCAGACAAGACACCATAAAAGCAGCTTCAAAGAACCAAAGCATTCTAGTTTCAGAACCAACTTAATATTCTTCTGTCCAACTTCAGTGCAACAGTGAGGGGGGAACCACTCCATCTCTACCTATGTACAATTCCAGTAGAGGCTGGGCAGTCTGAACTCTCCGTGGCCGAGCTGGAAAAAGGAAACTTAGGAAAGGACACTTTAAAAATTTAATTTAAGAAAGAAAGTTGGCCCTCAGTGGAAAGAGAAATGCTGGAGTGATGCACCAGGCGGGCTTGCTCAGTCACTCTCCCTTGTATGGAAAAAGCTGGACTCCTTCCCGCTGAGAGCAAGTCACACTGGATGTGAAGGTGGCGGGGCTGGTCCTGCTCCGTTGCACGCCGAGAATCCGGGAATGTGTTTTCAGCTGGCTCCTGCACGGGCCATTAGATCTTCCAAAGCGTTGTGTCGGTCGTTGTTATGTAATAATAAGACCTCCTTAATGTCTTTTAGTTCAAAGCCCATTTCTTTAAATTGACTCATTAGCTGGAGAAGTTCTGTGATCTGAAAGACAGACAAGCCCATTATTTGCAAGAGACAAGCAGATCAGTGGAGGTTTAGCACAGTGCCTGTCTTCAGCACCTGGGCATGCCATGGTTGTGGATTCCTCCTCCCCAGGCACAGCCTGTTCTGGCTCTGTTTGGGGAAACTCTGCTCACATCAGAGCTGGCAGAGCTCTGGGTGCAGGAGGCCACGGGGCCTCACCTTCAGTGCCCTCTGTTTGCTGTCCTTCATTTCCAAAATCCTCTTCAACAGGAGCACCAAAGCTTAGAGTCTCACACTGTGGGAGTGTCTCTCTCCCAGAAGGAAATTTATCAGCCTGGCCCAATCAGGGGTCCCAAAAGTGCTGACTAATGGCACCCAGCTCTCCCATCCGGCAGCTCCTGCTGCACTGAATTTTTTTTAAAGGTACTTTGACTTTGGGAACAGCACAGTAGCCCTTGCTATCAACTGGCTTCTCAGATCTAGGGCAAACTTGGGGGATTAGCACAAACCCCACTGTGTACATACAATACTACCAACGTCAACTGCACATCCCCTCCCTGAGCTTTCAAAAAATAAAGTGGCAAGAAGCGAGTCAGATGATCATTTTTATGAGCCCTCTGCCATTTACAGTGCCTCTGCTCCACTCCGGGGGAAAGAAATCCCCAACAAGCAAGCACGTTGAAGTGGGCAATCAGGAGATTAACCATTTCCAATTTCGGGGCTGAGCCAGTAGCAAATGTGTTTCCTGAACTCAGTCACTTCCCATCTTCACAGCACTGTTCCTCTGTTTGCAAGCTCATCACTAGTTCAAGAAAGGCAGGAAGGCATACATATGTCTGGGGTGGGGGTTGGGTTGCACCTCTAAAGACTTCATGTAATAACCTGGCACACAACAGGCTGGCAGACTTTAAAAGGATCCCGCTGTCCTCTGCCCTGGCTACCTGCCCCTGCTGTACCTTCCGTGCTGGTAAAGCAGCCAGACAATGAACCAGACCCAAAATACATTTTCCAGCTTCTTTCAGAGCGAGCCCTAAACCAATCTGCCGAGCAGCCAGGCAGATGCATTCGTAAAAGGGAGAAAATCCATGGCCAGGGCAGGCTGGCAGGGTTTGAAAGACAATTTTCTGCTGCTGAAGTTAACTGTCTCTGTCCCAAACCCTGCCCACAAGAGAACTCTGGGCATTCAGAACATTGCGATCACAATAAGCAGGGTTTCAAAAAAATCCTGTCCTCATAAAAATGCTTGCAAGTGAGTAACAGAACAACACAGAGGAATTCCAATGCTTCAACAAATACTAGCTTTATCAACACAAAGATGCCCTTTGGCAGTCAGTTTTGGAAACAAGGCAGCATTACCATGAAAGCCAGAATTACATCAGCCAGAGGAACTGCTGCTGGAATTCCCTGTCATGGCACATTCTCTGTTCCTGCACACTGCACCCTCACCTTCTCCTCTGAACACTGGTGCATTTCCAAAGCTGCTTCAACAAGAAGTGGATCAAAGCCCTTCTCACAAAGCTGTCCATGTGCAAACAGGTAATCCAGCACCTGTGGGGAACGAAGACAAGAAACCAAGTTTGCAGTGTGGCGTTGGCAGTGCGCGGTGAAATGGCAACTTTGTACGTGCAGAGGGGCTGAGCACGACTCCAACCCGGGACATCAGAGACAAAGTCCTCCTTAGGAGAGCCGAGACACTCTTTTTATACAAGTGTCTCAATCTCTTGTGCAGAAAAAGCAGATGAGCCTTTTTGTCTTCCTGTGCTCTCCAACCAGCTCTGAACATCTTGCACTCCAGTCAGAGCACCCTCCAAAGTGCATCTTCAGCCCTCTGTGCCTCACGGCGGAGCAGAAGGCAGAAGTTTAAGTGTGCGTTTTATACTACACGTTATAAAAATGAAACTGTAGGTCCAGCAGTCAAGACATGTCAGCTTTCAGCTTCCTCTCAGACAGCCACAAGAGCTGATGCATTCTGAAAGCAGCCAGCCTCTGGAGATCAGCTCAGCACACCAGTGAATGAGCTGCAAACCCCAGCTCACACGTGCAGAAACCACTGACACATTCCTTACCTGCCCTCAGCTTTGAGAGGTGCAGGGAACACTCAGGTGGGCAGTGTGAGGCGTGCAAAAGAACACAGCCTGCAAGTACAGCAGGATTTAAGATCACCCCCGTAAGGGACACTTTTTTCCATTTGATACCACAGTTCTCTCCAGTGCAGAGTTTAAGCCACTCTCGATGTGCATGGAAGTGGGCAGGAGATCATCCCACGAAGCCAGAGTCCCCATGACCCTCCTGCCCAGACACAATCCCGTGTAGCACAAAGGCTGCCCAGGGCCAGCACAGAGAGTCTGACAATGCTCTCCCCCACTTAAAAGTGTTTGAAGTGGATCCAAGACCCAGAACCACCCTCCACCCTGCAGCTTTAAGCTCAGTGACCTGGTTTTAGCAGGCATCTGAGGCAACACACACGAGGCAGGAAGCACCAGCACCAGGGTGCACACTAAAGTCGGTCAGTGGGGCCTTGCAGGAGCCTTTCAGCGCTGTCTCAGGCCTGCAGGGGCCAATCTCTCTACAAGGAGAGACGTCAGCATCGTAAGCCCTCGTGCTCAGAACAAGGGAAGTAGGCAGTGTTTCTGCCACGTGGCACTAAGCACGGTGCAGAGCCGTGCTGAGCTTTCTTTGGATAGGTTTGTGGCTCCTGGGGAGACCCAGTCCCTGTCCCAGCTTCACACAGAGCCAAGGCCCATCTCAAGCTCAGCGCAGCTCCAACGCAGCACCCACAGGAGTGGCCAACTCGAGCAGTCTCTCATCAGGAACAAGCACAAGCTCTTACCTGGTCTATATTCTGTCCCTTCTTCTTCATGGCTCTCAGGACATTCTCTGGCGAGTACCCCATGTTGACCACGGTCTCCACACACTGCCTCTCGCTGGGGGAGAGGCCCTGCTGCAGCTCCATCGTGCAGCTGCTGCTGCTGGGCACTTTAGACACTGGGAAGTTTTGGTGTGTTACCTGAAGGGGAAGACACGGAGGCTGAGGTGATGGTCATCTGCATCCCACATCCTGTTCCTGCCTAATGCAGAACAAGGATACCCCATGTAATTAACACAAGAGGGTTCCTAGACTGCCCCTGGGAAGTTACACACTGTGTGGATGAAACAGAGCAGTGCACAAGGTCTGATTCCCACAACACTCTTTTAACCCTCAAAACAGCAGTGAACAACCCAGATGCTTCACAACAAACCCCCTCCTGCTGGTGTGATCAAAACCTTTGAACACCCAACCCCTGCAACAGTGAAGGTCGTGATACAGCCAACCCTCACACCTCAGAGAACAAAGACTGCTTCCCTCACCACAGGTTTACTCACCACCTATGATTTTCTGTACTCACAGGAACACTAGGACTGGAGATTATCATAAACATGATCCAGTGCAAGGTATTTGGAAACTTACCACAGGGATTTCTGTTTCCTTGTAGTCTGGGTGTACCTGCTGGACAACACACAAATAAACCAACTATGAACATCATGCACCAGTGAGCAGAATTTGCCACAGCTGGGGGAGGAGGGTTTTATAGCATACTCCATCCACTACACCGCGGAGACTCAAGGTCTCATCATGCTTCTGCATATGAGAAGTGGAGATCACACACCTCACATGTAGAAGTAGCTACAGAATAGCCACCTATATGTGTGTAGCTACAGAATAACCATCACGAGGATTTCTTCTCTCCGCACCCTACAAACGGATTATACTCCAAGCAGGATGTGTGTACTCCCGTAATAATTGTAAGCTTGTTTATTCTGTCACCGTAACAGCTGTGTGTTCACACGGCTCAGTGAAACACACTGGCTCCAGTTCAGCTCCTGACTGAGTGCTGCACAGCCTGAGTAACAGTGGGACTTTTGAAGTTGTTGCCTGGAGACTTCACTTTTTGAACATGGGAAGCGGGAAGAGAAAAATGCACCTCTTCTCTGCTCCCAGAGCATCGAATTCCATAGCAACACAGGAACAACGTGGCACACTGGCTAAAGAGAGCATGTGATTTTTCTGCCCAGCCCTCGGACCCGTTCCCAACACAGCAACAAGGCCAGGTCACGTCCCTTCTGCTCCCTTTCCACAAAACCAGGCTGCCAGAGGGCACAGCCAACCTGCCACTTTATAGGACTTTGCCCGAGATAAGAGCAGTGCAAAGTGAGGCCTCGGCCCCACAAAATCTGCACATTTCAGTTCACACATTTACAGTTCCTGCATTTTAAACAGAATTAGAACAGGCTGCAAGAAATCACCGTGGATCAAAAACCACAGTTTTTTGCATTTTTTAAACACTTATTATGCCAACAGAGATTGCTTGAAAGCTTGTCCACATGCTTCAGAAAGGCTTTCTCTGGGCCTAAACTGAACAACAAAAAGCCTTTTACAAAAAAAAACAGTTCTGACAAAATCTGCTAGGATTTTGGCAAATTCAATTTATTTCCAAAAAGACCCCAAACTACCACCAAGGTTTTGTTCTCCATTTCTGACCATTTTGATCTCCAGGGTAAGAATTTTTCTTCTATAAGACAAAGTCTAAGACATCATATTCACCCTGATGGAATGATGTACCCCGGGAAAAAAGCACTGGGATACGGGATACACTGAAATGTGGGTCTGGAGAAGCCCTGAAATCAGCTAGAGGATGGTGCTTAGTTGTTGATGCTGCAGCCAGGAAAACCAAAACTGCTTCTGACACCAGAGATTCGAGTTTGGAAAAACCAACTCCTGCTCCTCAATCTTGAGTTTAATTTCAAACCATTGTCTTCACTAGCCTCCAGTTCTGCCAAAGCTCTGAAAATCAAACCAAAAAGTGAGGAGAGGGGACCACCATAGAACCTGTGCACTCTCAGAGAAATGGAGAAACCGTAGATTTGTTTCCATCCAAAAATTCCCAGACCCTATTCAGTGGTAAAGCAAAAGCTACAGTGGTAACTGCAAATTCAAAGTTACAATTTCTAGTCTCATGAGGAAAAAAAAATTATGAAGTCACTGTGGAATACACTGGGGCACACAATTGCCCTGAGGCTTCCTAAAAGGCTGGGGCCACAAAGATGCTCCAAGGGCTGGAGCGCCTCTGCTATGGAGACAGGAGGAGAGAGCAGGGGTTGTTCAGCTGGAGAAGGCTCTGGGGCGGCCTTAGAGCACCTCCCAGTACCTAAAGGGGCTTCAAGGTTGCTGGAGTGGGACTTGTCTGGACAAGGAAAAGGGGAATGGCTTTAAACTGACACAGGGCAGGGTTAAATGGGATATTAGGAAGAAATCAGTCCCTGTGAGGGTGGTGAGGCCCCGTCACAGGCTGCCCAGAGAAGCTGTGGATGCCCCAGCCTTGGGAATGCTCAAGGCCAGGTTGGATGGGCCCTTGAACAACCTGGTCTAGGGGAAGGTGTCCCTGCCCCTGGCAGAGGACTGCAATAAGATGACTTTTAAGGTCCCTTCCAACCTAAACCACTGTAATGATTCTGTGAAAAAGGACAGGCTTATTCTACGTTTGACTCTGATTTCCTTCTGTTGTTTTCATACTCTGAGGATTTTTGCTACATTTACTTCAACTCTTTTGTTGCATTTACTTCAGTTTTTTGCATCTCAGCTGTCACTTTCCAGTCACTGGGACTTTACTGTGGAAACATGAAACAAGTATAACCTGAAGTCTGGGAATTCAAACAGAAAGAACTAGTTCTGTCAGCATACCTCTTTTCTTGGTTTGCTGCTTCCAAAGGAGAAATAGTTTCAAATTAAGACCTTTACCACTTCTATTACCAAGTCTCTTTCTTTGTCAATTTGAATCTTCCCTGATAGCATTCTTGAGAATACACCTTCCCTCTTGGCCTTAAACAAATTTTAATCAAGCAGAGAGATTTTGAATAGTTAAGAGGGGAAATCTGGCTATCTTAATCCCCATCTATCTAGTTGTGATTTTTCATCTTAGTCCCCAGAGACGATGCATGTTTCCTAACTGAGGTTTCACCTCTGAGCTAACCCCTGACCATGCAATCACCTCCCACACCTGTGACCTGCAGCAGTGAGCAGGTGCTCAGCACGCTGCTGCTCCTGCCAAAGTCCACAGTATTAAACTTGTTCTGGTCACCAACAAACAGCTGATCTGCTGACAAACACACCACTGCCCAGAATGCTGTGTTTCACAGTTGTTAGTGCATTCACATAAGCCTGAAAAGAGGTGGGAGAACAATAGGAGAGGAGCAGCATCGTTTGCTTCAGAGCAAAAACATACAGTATGCCAGTAAAATCCCAGAACCACTGAAACACTGCTTATACTGGACAGAAGGAAAAAAGGCAGATTATTTGAGAACCAGCTATAGGGTTTAACTACACAGTTTTCACTAGGCTTCATGTCCAGATCCGAGGTTCTTTATAAAAAAAAAGTCCACAAACTTTAACTGTAATCTCTGCTCTTATTCACAAAGAGACAAAAACAACAGCTGGTGTGAAGTTGGTGTCCTCAAAGTAACTTTAAAACTCGCAACAAGACTGGGGAAATGAAGAGTCAATCCCCTGTCTCAGAGCTGGGCAGCAGCCAATGGTGATGTTAAAAATACAAGATGATCTTCACAACTGGTTTTGATCCCCACCAAGCAATCCTTTCACCCTCCTTCACAAGGAAGAGTGTGGACACCAGATTTCAAACCACCATAACTGTCTTCCTTTCAAAGACTGCATTTTAAAAGGATCTCGGGAAGCAAATTAAAAAACAAAAAAAATACACTTATTTCAATGTAGGTCAACCACAAGCACTTTTTTCTTCCCTGAATGACACAGCACACCTGTGTTTTTCAATTTGTTATTACTGCTATTACTTGAGAAGTCTTCATTTCCCATTTTTTCCAGCAAATAAATAAGCAAACCAAGGAAGAAATCTGGAGGAGATCTGACTCAAAGCCCAACAGCACTTCAGAATCAGGACCATACACAAAAGATGCCTTATATACTTAGTTCAAAGGTGTGCAACTATCAACAACAAATGAGAGCTGAAAAGCTGAAAGAAAAATCACTGCAATTAGCCTAAAAATACCAAATTTGGGGAAAAACGGCAGAGTAATAATCTGAGGTTCAGAACTGCCAGCATGAAGACCTGCTGGAGTGATCAATCTGCCACGTAACTCAGGAGGATCTACAGGTCACTCCTCATAAATGAAGCTACAGCCAAAGCCACAGGACAGTCTAGAGGGAAGATTTGCCTCTGCACCTCCACCTCTCCCCAGCAGCCCCAGCTCCAATCCACTGCACATTTACCGTAGTCGATGTGCTTTGAGATGATTCGTCTTCTGTACAAGCAGCTGGCGCGGCCAGGGAAGACAGCCTGGGTGAGAAGGGTGATGTCGATGTCTCCCTGGCACTGTCCTCACTTAGAGCAGAAACACCAACCATGTGGAGTCCATTCAGTTCACTGGCTTTACTCTGAGCACAGGCCTGCAAAGAGCTGAGCAAAGTGCCGTTGCGGAGACAGGTAGTGCTGTGGAAAGTGCTCGTGAGTTTTGATGACTTTTGATCGCTCTCATCAGAGTCAAGCTTAGGAAAGGACAGGGATTTGATATTGCTCACTGAAGTGATAGGGGAAAGGGACACTTTGGAAGACAAGGACATCTTTTCACAGTTTCCCAGCTGTGGTAAAGTGATAAAGCCATTGGGTTTGTGAAGGGGTTTGAAGTCCAACGTGGCCCTTTCTATGGATGCCAGAACTTCTTCATCTTGCAATACAGACTCAGACCCTCCTTTGGGCAAAGTGTTATCTAAGAGCTGGGCAACAATTGGCCCAGTAGTACCAACATGAATTTCAAGAATATTTTTTAATTCTTCCTTATCATCGATAGTTTTTAATTCCAGTTTGTCAAACGGGTCTTCTTCGCGTTCAAAATCAGCTGGGTTAAAATCTGCTTTTGGGTGAGGTGGACTGAGGACCTTTTGCTTCACAGAGCTGCTGTTGGCTGGCGTGGGAGTAAGGATATTATTGTGCTGCAGGCTGGCGAGGATGGGGTTGATAGGAGGAGGCATGGCTTCAGGGCAAGGTCCCTCTGAGAACCCCATCCTGGTGCTGTCCTCTGGAGCTGCTTTGGAGTTAGCTAGTGCCTCTTCTGCCTTGCGTTCAGCTTCCCTCTGGGCAGCCTGGATTTTTTTGATGTCTTCAGCCCACTCGATTGTTTTCTTTTCCAGTGAGAAGTCATACTGGATGGGGGTGGAGGGGAAAGGGGAGAAGGAGAAAAAAATTAATTTGTAAGGATCGTAATTGTTACTTCTAACAGCAATGTAAGTCACCGTAGAACAAGAGCTACCTGAGTTACCGTGACAATCACCCCTTTTCCCAGCATACAGATTAACAAAGCTGGCAGACACCACAAGTAGTTAATTTTGCCTCTGTCCACAAAACCTGGCTGCAATCTGGATTAGAATAGCATATTTTGCCTCCTTTCTGCATTTAGTTTTGCTTTAGAGCTACGGATCATCCCAAAATCAGTTTCGTAACTCTCCCAACCTTCTCCCGCCAGGACTTACAGATGTAACAAGGGGAAGTGTAACATGTTACTAGATGGACAATCATTCCCCAACCTGGCACCACTGAACTACCTCCTGTCCACAAGTTCCACAAGTCATTCAAAACTGCAGCAGAGTAACTTTGCATCCAAAGGCCAATACAGTATTACTCAGTTTCCCCTAAAAGATTCCTAAGGCACTCGATATTAGAGTTTCGCACCCACTGGTTTAAGAGGTATTTGTATTTCCACTCCAGTGCCCCCCCAGCCAAAGGGGATATAATGGCTACAACAATGAAAACGCCTTCCTTCAGCAGCAGGTTTTGCTGTAGTTACTGACAGGACAGGATTTCCACTTAACATCAGGTCGTTCAGAGCCAGGTTAGCACAGAGAGGCTTCTGTAAGCTACTGACTACCAGCGTACTGACCACTTAGTGCCTTGGTGTTAAAGGACAAAATCCTGCACAGCCTAAATCTATCCTTAAGTAACCACAAATGCTCCGAGACACAGTCTAGGAGCCCAGTCCACAGGCAGGTTAAACCTCAGACTCACAAAAAGTGCTAAGACAGCCTCAACAGGACAGTGGCACATACTTGAACAGGAGTACTTTCCCACTGGATTGCCAAGTCATATAAATTCCCAGTTCTAAAGGGCAACAAGCCAGCAAGGACTCATAGGCCTCTAGAGGCTTCTCACTATGTGTTGTGCCACATTCCATCCTGTAGCAGGCTTCAGTCTCCCTTCCCTGAGCTCTAGGACTCCAAGAGGTGTGATACACAATTTATCAGCAAGGGGACTTGGTGGAACAACACACACACAGGCAGAAGGACTGGGCACCACTACTGGTTACACGGTCTTTGGTATGTGAGCAGAGCTGTCACAGCTTTGTGTGGGTCTCTACGTAGCTCTCCCACACCAGCTTAGCTGAGTGCAAACATGTCTACTAGGACAATGAGGTAATCACTTAATTGTTATAAGGAAAAAGCCCACAGCAATCTGTCACAGACAAAGTGAAAACAATTATCAATTAGGACTGCTCAAGGAAAATCATGGATCTAAATGAGAAAACATAGTTCAATTAGATTTCCTGTATCACAACCTGCAGTTGGAGATTAGGTTTTCAACAGTTACCCTAAAGCAATTGATTTTATGCTACTAACAGCTTATTTTAACAGAAACATGCTCCTCAAGACAGGGAAGCCATCCATGTATCAAGCTGTAACCTGTTTGCCCCACAGAATTCCCTCTCAGAACTACACAGAACACAAGAACTGGAAATCATGCCACTGCACAGGTGTATCAGTTCTTAGCACTTTTGCTCTTAAAAATTATATTCAAACTTAGCAAGGGTAACATTTAAAACTTGCACTTCTTCAAAGAGGATGCACTAAAATAACTGCTTAACAATACAAGCCTAGTGGCTTTTTAAGAAAACAACACGTAGAAGCTTTTTGCATGACCTATCATATTTCTATCTTTCTATACAGTCTAACAACAGATCTTCTGCAAATACTGTCTGGCACATGAAGTGACACCACAGGACTGGCATGACCCTTGAGCAAACTGACAAACTGCAATTTACAGCACCACACATTGGGGCCAGGGGAGAAGAGAGCAGAAAGGCACAACACATCACTCACCTGGGCTTCTCTGACAAGCTGAGAAGAATCAGGCAGGCAGAAACCAATGGGTAATCCAACCTTTGCTGGGGTTTTGAACTTGTCTCCTATCTTAAAAGGGACATCATCAAGGTAACTGAAAGGCCCTGAAATCGGAAGCAGAAATTATATTTAAAAAATCCCCACAACTCGCAAGTTGAATGCTTTCAATTAAGGCTCACTGTGCTGTGTTTGGGAGCTATTTTATCTCTGCTGCCACAACTGTGTCAGGTGACAGTACAAATAAAGTTTGAAGCTGTTTGGACTTCAATGCCCCAGTTTTGTTTGTGGAGTTTGTTTGGCTTTCCTAGATGTTCTAGCCCACAAAAGGCACACAACATAACAATCCATCAGATTCTGAAGCCTGTGCACCCCATATCCTACTTTCCTGTGTGAGAAGATTATCCCTACACAACTGGATGCTGAAGCTCTCCTGAGCACTGTATTCTGTTATATCTCTATAAAAAGATTCATCACTTTTTACCATATTCAAAACAGGTTTTGAAATGACCCAGCTTTAGAGTAGCTAAGACAAACTAAAACCCAGGTTTTGACATGCAAGTAGGAGGTAACATTCAGACAGAAGTGGTCACAAGGGAAAAGTGACAACCCAAAGACACTCCACTTTAACCAAAACACAGTGAAGTATCAAGACTATTTAGCACAGCAATTCTGATTCTTGAAACAAGGCAATCAAACTTGATCAGGTCCTACATCTGTCCTTTGTATCTATCACTTACACCTGATACTTAAAAAATGTTTTAGAGTGACACTTTTCAGGCATCCTACAAACTCACAAGGCAAAAACCTCTTAAGCTCAGCTACCTCCACCAGACTGTTGGTGTGTTTTCCTTGAGCCACTGTGAAGAACTATGAGAAAACCCACAACATAAATTGCACTCAGTTTTTTGATTAACTGAAAGTGATCTCTTGGATCCCTGGTCTAAGCTTTGGGAATTACAGGCGAAGTTTCTGGGGTGTGTATTAAAAGTGCCTCTAGGCCTCCCTTGTAACTTCTCTTTGAGTGATGCAGATAAAGAGAGACATTATTGGCAACAACTGAGAGGGTGTTCAACCCCTGGTTCAGTGAACTGTAACTTGCCATTTTTATCTGACCCATTTTCATACTCAGATGGCAGTTTAAGTACTGTTTGTGTTCCCTCGCTGTCGACTCATCTACAAGGCAGCCACAGGCTCCCAGAGGCCGAGCAGCTTTCAAAAACAGGAACATCCTGTCAATTTGGAGTTACAGGTTTATGGGCTGTCATCACCTGAGCTCTCATTCCACGCACCAGAGGTGCTAGTCACGGAGTTTTGTTAAGACACAGGTGCTGTCTCCTGCACTTTGAAACCACCAGGATGAACAACCTGCATCTCACCTGCACCTCCAGGATGAAAACATGCTCCAGGCAGAATATAACAGTATTTTCACTGATCCTTAGTGGGAACAATATGTTTAACATGCAACATGCCATCCAAATTGTAATTGAGCTGGCAATTTGAGAAACTGATACACCAAACATATTATGAACACATCAAGTGTTTCAGGACACTTGACCATAAAAAGTCTTTCTGAGGCAAAACACTGGTACATGTAGTATTCAATTTGTTCCAGCCCAATCAGAACAGCACTAGTTTGGTGACACTGTTTCAACAGTCACATGTTCAAGTGAAACAATTTAAGGTTTTTTTCAAACTGTTATTTAATATGGCTGTTGGTCACTTCATCCCTTTATCAGTTAAAAGCACACTGAGGAATTTCTGTGAATAGCTCTGGCAAAGGTGTACCTGTCAGCCTGATCTCTGTGCTCTGTATTACATTCCTGGCCTAACAAACCACTACAAGAGTAGGATTCCTCTCCACTTTAGCATAAAGCAGAAGTCGCTGGTCGATCCATAGAAGTGCCCTTCAGTTTGGTAGCAAAATAGAAATTTCAGAGAAAAAAAATAGTTGCCAGTTATGAATGGGGAACAGTTTTGAAACCATGCGGAACTGAGTTTTTGTAGTCACACAAACCATACTTACACAACTGTCAGAAATCAGAGTTAAAAGTTTTTAAATTCTATAGTGACAACAATAACATAGAAATATTATGCTGCACTTGGCATAACCCACACTTTCTGTGCAACAGATGAAAGCTGCATTTCTACATGCCACTAATTCCTACAACTTAAGTTTGAATTTCCAATTATTCAAACAACAGGAGAGCACCTGAAGTTACATGGTTCGGAATAGTTACAGGTGTATGTTAAGAACACCCTTAAAGACGGGAAAAGGGCTCCTTTCTCTCCACTCATACTTTGTGCCCCCGCCTTCATCTCCATTTGAAGATGGTCCTGAGCAACCTGAGTTTAAGCAGGGGGTTTGGACATGACAATCTGCAGATGTCCCTGCCAGCCTCAACCACTCTGTGATCCAGCATCAGTCCTCTAACCTCTCATGAGCAGCTCAGCAATAAGCACAAGAGATACATCAACTATACTGACCGGTTTCATCAACCTGCCAGGCACTGAGCTGAAGGCAGCTGTTGGACTAAATGCTTTACAGTAAAACAAAACTCAGTTAGCAGGATTATTCTTCACAACCCTTTCAGAAGACTGAAGCAACTGTGCTGCTGATTTCTTAGGACACCATTAAGCCAAGGAAGTTGCTCCACTGCTCCTCAGAAGGAGTACTGTGACAGTGCCGCTGGTCATTAGGAACAGAGGGCACGCAGAAGAGCGGACAAGTTATCAAGGCAGCTCACAGCACCACTTGTCTGGGCCTTGTTATTTTGAAGCCAGGAGCATGTTCCAGCACACTGTACTGTTTTGGGAAATTTTTAAGACATGTTGAATTCTAGCTGTGGGCAGCATCTTTGCTCGTCCGGTTGGGCAAGCAGCAGAGAAAAATGAAAACAGACACAGAAGAAAAGCAGTTAAAGAGTGTTTACAGATAACGAAGCTACTGCTGAAGGGCTGGCAGCTACCTAGTGAGGAAACTAGTTGTCTTGCAGCAGGGTCACTGGGCCACAGCAAAGAAGACCATCTAAAAACTAAGTTTTGATAGGCTATTTTTATTAATCCCTAACCATGTATTTAAGTGAGGCATTTCTTATTTTGGGTTTTAACTCCACACTTGCAAGACTACCTAAAAAGCTCAAGGACAAATGGAATTCCCCAGGACCGTCTTATCTGAAAAATTAAAAATAAAGATCATGGCCGAATTTCTAAAAGCAGAAGTTTTGACAACATGAAAGGTCACAATTAGCAGTTTGAAGAAGCCACATTACATACAGAAACTGAACTGTAATGTTCCACAGAAATATTACTTGCACTCAAATTACAACTTATTTTCTAAAAACTATGCACATACACAGGCAAATAACTTTCATGATACAAATCATCTGCATGACTTTACACATCTCATATGTAGAAGACAAAAAAATACAGTCTCTTTCACCTGCCTTCTGAACCAGATTAGTCCATTTTAAGAAAGAAATTCATGGTTTACCAAAGACCAAGCACAGTTCAGTGTTATACTGAAAGCTTCACTTTCATTTCAACTTCTCACATGACTTCCACAGAAAGATGCTACAGCTCCAGCATCCACTTCAGCAAACATCAGAGCAGTCTCACAGTTCAACTTTGATTTTGAAGGGTTAAGTGGGATAAGGGAAGGTACAATTCTGCCATGATGGAGCAGGGAACAGCTACAGGCTGAATTTCATTTCAATCAGAGAACAAGCACACACAGCATCAGCAAGCAACTGTTCCAGAGGGAAGCCAAGACAGTTCATTCCTAACAAAAAAACTACTCAGTGGCTAAACATGAACTCTCTAGGTTGGGACATCAGTCAGCAGTAGGATTTATCCTGTTGAAAAGACAAGGATGCCAAATTTCACTTACCATGAGAGTCGGATCCCAACTTCTTAGAAGCCATTTAGAACCTGAAAAACATTTTAAAACAGCTTTAACAACTTCATATGTGTAGCACGGATCAAGTCTGTGCTGTTTCCTACCTCTAGGTTATGGAACACGTTGCAGACACCTAATGTGCCTTGTTCCCAAGACAGACAAGTAAACTTATTTTATAGCCTTGAGAACCAATTGAGCACACAAATAACACAGCCCAGGGTCTGCCAATCTAAAGGGCAAAAAAAACCCACCAACCAAACCACAAAAACCCAAACAAACCAGCAACCAGACACAACCTGGTTGATCAGGAAGACAGAGTTCCAGATCACAGCACTTGGCTCTCTCCCAGGCCCATGGAGCACACCCTGCTTCCCTTGGCATTAAGAATAGCTCTTCCTACTGGAAATACCACATTGATCCTCTTCAGTTTAATCCCTGCTGCTCTAAAACGGGATACTACCATACTGGGCACACAAGTCAGTCAGCCAGCGAGGCACTTGTCTAGACACACTGGGTAATGCACAACACAGGTATAAGATAAACGGTACCATTAGGAAGATACTTTTGGATACACACAAGAAAACGCTGGTAAAGAGAGGTCTCATCCACTGCCCACACAATTTACTAAAAACTTATAAAATTTGGATGCAAGATGTTAAACACAGTGCCTAGACAGCTTTTAAACACAAGATAGAATTATCTGTCTATAATTAATTGTCAGCTAAATCCCGGCTCCAGGATGCTTATGGTATATTCAGTAACATAACTGATTCTTTTGCTGGATTAGAAGGAAATCACAAGATCTATCTCACGACAACACACCATAATTCTTTGAATAACTGAATTTTTAAGCTATCCTTGTGACAATATGCATGACAAGGAATCAGAGCTGCCCTTTGTTCCTGAAGCCCTCCAGCTCATAGATTGAAATGCCCAACAGCTGGTCTTCAAAAACACGGAGCTCTCTGATACATCCCCAGGGGCAGCAGAGCATGTGGGGCAGATCACTCCCCAGTCAAGGACTCTCAGGCTCACTGTTTCCACTGCAGATTCCAACTGTAAAGGTTACCTTAAAGGAAGGGAGTCATTAAGGTGAGGATTACACAGACAGCTTAGCTATTCCTCCTTGCTGCTGCTGACAGGACTGGGGACAAGGAAGGCCAGTTACAAGCACTTCAGCAAAGTCCCTTTTGCTGTGCAAAGGTCCCTTTCAAGGTTATGTTGAAATCATCAGGAGAGCCAGCCCTACTGGCTAACGGGAATTCAGCACAGGGCTAACGCTAAAGCCGTACAAGGATCACCTGGGTGCAACCAGACTTGAAGAGGCAACAGACCATGGGGAAGTGAGTCATGCTGGGCAACTCCAGCTGCACCTTGGACATACAACCTCTGTGTCATCCTGCTCTTTGTTTACCAGCCTCTTCTCAGCACTGGTATTACATCCAAAACTATTCCACGAAGCCAGAGAACTGGTTTTGGCACCTACTGGCAACTGCTTCTCAGAAGCAAACAAAACATTAACGACTCAAAGACGGAAGGAAAAGGAGATGAAACAGCGCCAAACCTATCATCTCAGGAAGCATGTCAAGGACAAAGCCACCAGAGCACTCAGGAGAGCTGCATGTCAACCACTGGAGCTGAACAAGCTTTACCGGTCCCAGAGCCACAGAGGAGACCAGACTGCAGACAACAGCACGTGAAAGAGCTGCACTTTCAGACCCTGACCATGCTGCCAGACCAGCTGCTGTGTCGCTAGTTTCTCTGTGTGAGAGAAGCAATTAAGACATCAACTGAGTTTGTTATTATCAGAAATGCCAAGTGAAATCCTATAGCCTTCATGTGCCTCACCAGCCCTCCGTTTGCCACCGGACACTGTGGCACTGCCTGCAACCCCATACTGTGGCTGTCCACCACCCACTGAACCTGGGACAAAGCCTACACACACTTCTTTCTCCAAGTTCTTTCTTCTGGCTACTACCTCAGACTGAAGAGCACATGGTCCTTTCTCCATACAGTTTAAGAACTTCCAATGAGAGGAAGCAACCTCCTCACTTCACCAACCTAACTGACACAGGAGTTCTCAAAGCAGCACCAGTTACTACAGGTAACTGCTCCAGGGACATTGGTGGCAACGTGTACAAATCCCACTGAGCCAAAACTGCACATCTAACTTCCAGGGAGTTTTGCAGTAGCATATCCATCTGGAACTGCATCAAGTCTCAGCGTCAAAATACCCCACATAAGCAATATGCATCTTGCTTTCGTTGTCAATCCTGTAGTAAAATCCTGGTGCAGGCCTGGCATCTGCATTAACTTCAAGGTGCAGTGGGGAAAATGATTCCCCTGCCATATGCAACCCCTTATTTAACTACAGAACTAGCTAAGGCACATCAACAGCAAGCTAGTCATGAAATGGACCATTTCCAGAGACAGTCACCCTTTAGATTCAGGTAGCATTTGAGATGATATCACACCAGCTCTTGCTGATGCACTGTGAGTGTGCACTTAAGACATCATTACTGCAGAAGGCACTTGTCAGCAAACAGAACTGTAACACACAAACAGGCTTCCAGCCACATTTCATCACCCCTTTCCCAAAAAAGGTTTAATCAAAATAGCGTCTTGTGACTAATCAGATTTGATAGGCTATTCAGGGACCACTGTTACAAGCATCTTGCTGTTGCTCTGTCCTCCTGGCCGGGAAAAAAGTACTTGCAGCCCGTTACAAGGTACTGATGTTGTTACTATGCTTCTGGGCATTACCTGAACATTCATTACACCGTGAAGTAGAAATTTGCTTATTGTTGTTACCACTCATTTAGAAATTTACAGGACCTGCTTTCAAAGCCTTACTCCGAACCAGATAATGGACAACTGCAGCCCTATCAATGTTCCCTTTCATCCCCAGTCTCTAGAACACGATGCTCAAAGGTACCTGTAGTAACAGCATGTGGTGGCACAAATTTCAGCCTGGTGCTTTACTGCACACTGTAAATTGGCAAAGGACCCACTCTACTGCACGTAAACTTTTTCAACACTTTTCCAGGCCTAGGTAAAACAGTTATTTGTGTAATGCTATAGAGTGTTCCTACTGACACCTCTCCTATAAATGGAGACCTCCTTAGCCACATTTCCTCATTCTTGGTTCTGGCCAACCCTCCAAAGAGAAGATCATGGCTACAAGTGTCTAAAAGTTAGAAGCAGCTGAAGCAACCTGATGTGAACTCTCACCTTCCCACCTGTATAATTTTTCTCTTAGTAACAGCGAGGCAGCAGGTCAACATTCCTAAAACCAGCCAGCCCGAGGAACACAGTGTAGCAGAGCCCAGGAGGAGGACAGAGGACCTCAGAGAGGCCATGACAGAAGTAGAAGAGGGACAGGGAGACAACTACAACAACAACACCATAAAAACCAACACAAAGATGAAGAAACAGAGAAGTGACAAGGCAAAATTGATGACAGAAACAATTAGCACAAAGAGAGGGGACAAGCTGGAAAGACTTGAAGGGATGGCACAGAGATGACCAGGGCAGTCCACCGGACACGTCATCACTTAAACTTGAATGACATCTCGCTGTGCTGCCAGACGAGGGGAACAAAGAGAAGCATGACTTGATGCAGGGAAGCAATGCCAAAGGGAGAGTGTCATCAACAGACCAGACCAAAGAAATTATTACAAAGAGTGACTCATGGGGAGCTACTGGGAAGTTGGGGTGGCTTTTAATTCTGAGCTCAGTGTCCCTTCTATTGGTGTTTCCCTTAAGTTTATATCTACATTCCTTTTCTTCTGAAAGAGCTCTGACTGGAAAAGTTGGAAGAATCCTACCACTAATGAGTCCTGTGACTGCTTTATCTGTGATAACTCAATTTGTCAACCAATCTGACTTTTCATCAAGAAATGGGCTCTTGTTGCTAGATCCCTGATTCTGGGGTGCAAATATGTCTAGATCCCAGACCATGTGAATTCTCTGAAGTAACTCCCATACTAAGGTAAACGAAAAATGTACTCCTTATGGGTCAGAGAAAACCAAAATGCCTCAAGTTATCAATAATCAAGTTACCATAATCAAATCAGCCACCTCTATGACTTTCAGAGAAGAGAGACTTGATCTTGCAATTTCCATTTTACCCGATAATACACATCATGCAGTCTACACACTACTAAGGATGTAACGTTCATTCTAAAAATTACAAAAGGACTGAAAAAGTCAAAAAGAAAATATTTTTTTTCCCCTGCCTATGTTACATTCAAGAACTACTATTAATTTTACAGGATAGAAAAGAGAAAAAGTGAAAGCAGTTTGATTCAAGTGATTGATTTCTAAGGGTCACAGGTGTTCAAAATTTAGACAATAGTTTCGGTTTTCACCCCACTGCTTGTTTCAGTGCAAGTGAAAGGCGTTACCAACATCAAGATTCTGTATATAGCCTCAAGTAGCAAAAACAAAAGTCAACAGTGCCTGTAGCTAAGACAAAACAAACATTAGGATGCTCATCAAAGCTTCCCACATCCGTAAGTGCTCAGCCACTGCTACACAACTGAGATCTCTCATGTAGACTGACAGTAAAGAGCTGATCAGTTTAATACAGTACAAAACAGATTTCTTGTTCATTAACTGCAGTGCCCAAATAGATGACATCACTCCAAAAACTGCAGCAACTGCTTCTGCTTTGTACCTCTAA